>NC_051164.1:57446728-57480143 GCF_013339745.2 Dermacentor silvarum
AAATGAATGTATGAATGTATGTATGTATGTAGGTACGTGTATGTATGTATGTATGTATGTGTGTATGTATGTATGTACCCTGGGTCCCTGAGCACTCCATTGTCCAATGGGTAGGGGCGCGGGTGTTGAGGGAACAGGGTTCGAAACCAACCGTCAGACCAACTTGGGGCACTGAGTATATTGCAATGTGTTTATATGTTCCGCACGTTGACAAACCTTTTTCATGCCGACAGGGGCCACTGCAGATGCGGGGCTGGGTAGGTACCGCTGTTCGAATAAACTCTTTGGCGCCGACTTGGAGCTCTGGGTATGTGCTACTCGGTCTGTGCTGGTCATCCATGAATCTCTTTGATGCCAACTTGGGTAACTAGGCATGTGGCAATGGGAATTTGCCGCTCTAGAATGACAAAAAAAATCCCCTAAATTTCTTCGATGCCGAGTGCAATCGAACCCACGCCAGAAGGGTTCCTCAATGACAGCAATCTGACGCTTTAGCAAGCTGAGCCAGAAATGCAATGGCTATGCACCGCTTTTCAGTGAACGTATTTCCCGACAATGCTTTAGCGAGCTACGCCACAAATGCACTGGGTGTGTTTCACTCTTCAAGGAAACTCTCGCCATTTGAGGTCACTGAGTATGTGTCATTGAGTGTGCGGCAAGCGAGTGAACCCTTCTCAGCGTTCTCACCCACCGGCGCACCACGCTTCTCATCCGGGAGGTCACGGGTGGAATCTCGGCCCTGGCAATAAATGGCGGAGCGCGTCCAGAAAGGAGCGCGAGAGACAAGACCGGTTGCTTCATGACCCGTTTCTCAGCGTTCGCACGCACCGGCGCACCGTGAGTTTCGGAGGCCGCGCCCAGGCTTCGCGGCAGCGGCGCTAGAGGGCAGTGAGTATTCTTAGGAAACCACAAAAGAAGAATCCCACTCAGTAAATGCCTCACACGTAAATCACTTCAACAATGGCAATACGTTGTGTCGCTTTTAAACGCACAACCTTCCGCAGTCATCGTGAGAAGGCTTGCGCGGCTTTTTATTTTCCTGTGCTCTAACCGTTTTCCCGCCAATCTGGGTCAGTAAGTAGTCCACGGCCTAATGAGCGCACAATCGGTCTATTGGGCTGAGATATCGGTGTTCCAAACCAACCATTCGACCAGTTATGCTTACTGAATATGTGTCACTGAGTATCTGCCACTTTTCACTGAACCTCTTTGGCGCCAGATCGGGTCACTCGGTGTGTGGCGCTCTTCCATGACTAAATAAATATTTAATAATTCTCTGTGCTGAGCGGAACCCAACCCGCGTCAAGTATATGCAGACTGCCTTGTTTCAACATCTTTTAAGACACGCGCCACGCGCAGATTTCGCTGTGGCGCTGCTAGATGTCGCAACAGTCCAGTGGTACATTTGTACAAATATTTCTTCATCTAAAGAGTCGACGCAGTACGGAAGAAAAGAAGAAAGTTGCCAACTAAGTACAGGTTAACGAAAAGTGCAAATGGACAACTAGGAGTCACCAAAATGATAGTGATAATGTCATAGATAGTAAATTTGATGCAAACGTTGGAAACAAGAAAGACCATTCCAGAGATCTGCAATATGGCAAAAGAAGAGCTAGGAAAACGTTTTTGTGATAACATATACAGCAGTGCCTCGTTTTTTGAGGCCCGAGCTGGTTGTGCAACGGTCCAACATACCGGTGCAATTATTCGCAACAGGATGAGGCATGTGACTGCTGCAGCTGAAAGTCAGCGAGAACTCTGCACATACAAATGGGATAAGAAGGCAGTCACCTAGCGAGACCACATTGCAGAAGTGCTGGGTTTCAAAGTGCATGGAAGTATTGACCGGACAACAGTCAAGATACGGAAGACTCGTTTGGAGCATACGAGGAAAAAATAGCAGGGAATAGATTTACATGAGTGAATCCGTTAGAGGCATAGGTAATTGTACAAGGTTGAACAGAGGTTTAAAGAGAAGAGAAAAATGAAAAGGAAAATTGTATTCTGGGGTTTCATACAATACATTACAATGCTATTTTATTTCAATCAAAATGAAGGAGGCTCTAGGTAAAAGCAGCCCCTAAAAGCAACATGACAGTGGCAATATTCAGTCGCACTATCCAGTGACCCGCCGCCTACCTGGGATAGCGCGTGGTTAAATCGGTTCATCGGGCCGCTGTGCTAAGCTAAGATGGTTCCAAACCAGCCATCAGACCAACTTGCACATGTGGGTCACGGAGTATGTGATAATGCGTACATACGTGCGGTTTCTCAACGAGCCTCTTTCACGGCGAAACGGGTCACTGTAGACGCGGGACAGGGTAGCCACCGCTGTTTGAAGAAATTCTTTGACCTATGGTATACCAATCTTTAAATTGTGCTAAGAAATTGATTTACGTTTTTGTGAACGCCTTTCCAAAAGCCTCGTTTTGTTAATTCGGCACGGTCGTGACTGCAACTCCAATGATTTTTTTTTCGGATTTTCTGGACTGATATCTGGAAAATGCCTCTACTTAGAAGATTTTTTCCTAAGTGCCCGCGACGTCCAACCAATCAGATTTAATTTCGCACCGTCCATTTGCCGTAAAGTAAATAAAGAAGTTACTTATTAAACATTTTAATATACGTAGTATGTCAGTATCTACATAGCATACATAGTATATAAGTAAAACATGATTTTGTATGTCTGATTACATTTGCAGGTCATGTCAAAAAGCTTGCCGCCATTGCTATTATATTTATATTTGTTATCTTTCTTTATGATTGGTTAGCCAATTTTTTTTCCGGTGGTTGATAGCGCAATTTTTCTTTTTCTAGTACCCGAAGATTGCTTGCGTAACACGTGGCGGTGTTTACGAACTTCATTCACAACGGAAACCTCCTAAATAAATGCTTAAGCTTAGATGTTGCATTAGCGCCAGTGAAATTTCGTCACCAATGAAATCATTGCTGACAAAATTATGGCAGTAAAAATTGCTCATCAAGAATTAAAACACCCTTTCAGTTTCTTCATCACATATTTCAAGTGCTCTGTTCAAACAAAAACTGAGCCGTTGTGAAGATATTTCATGATAGGATGGCAAATCTCTGAGGACACTCCCTAATCCACAACTCTCGTCTGTGCTGTTTTTTGCTCATACGTCATTCCGAGGTACTATTTCATGGTCTTATGCGTTCGAGAAAGTTCAACGAAAACACTAGCTAAATCACTGTTTCTTACAGTTGAGAGGTTGAAAAGACGACGCGGAAGCGAGATTGTATCGTCTTCTTTTTGCATAAGCGTACTTACAATTTTGTGCGCCTCCTACGCGCTATAATAGATCGCTGTCAAAATGCGAAATTTTGTGTGTTCACGTGCTTCGCACATTGGATCGCCCAAACAACGTGCTCGAGTCGCGCGTGTTATACTGCTCGACTTTTTTTTTCCATCATGCTATCTAGTCGGCGAAGCATCTTTACACATTCAATGGGACATTTTCCATCATGTTCACTCCCCTTGAAGATGCGTTCTTCATCTTTCTTTCCTACCCGACGAGATGAAAGCGTCACCTTTTACTTTCAGCCCACTGCTTGCAGCAAATATTCATCTCGGCTTTTGCGCCACTTCAAAGTGTAATCTGTCATCGCGGCTTGTCGTGTTTCCTTCTTTGGCACTTTGTCGTATAAAGGGAACTGAGTACAGGAGCTTTCATACTTTTTTTCTTGCCGTATATACTTGTACGAAGTTTTGTATAGTAGGCGCCTTCCGCGACGTCCCGTATCCCAGCCCTATACACGCATCCCTCAGTGCAACGTAGCATTTTATTTTTAGTACGCATGTCGTGTTTGCTGTATACTTGACTCTTCATCCTCGCTGTTCAAAAGCTGAAAGTTTTATTAAACGTAAAAAAGAACGAGTCAAAGAAGCAAGAAAGTGTTGTGCGTGGACGTCTTGATCCAAAGCGGGCGGTTAGCGAAAGGGTAGTAAAAGTCACACGTCGTGCCGTTCACCTTCCCGATAAATGAGATACTGCATGACAAAACTTTTGCAGTAGGGGCAAAAGCTTGCAGCAAATCATCGATAGCGACTTAGTGAAATGTCACTACATGAAGCATGGAAAGACGGGCCTTGGCCAGGGTTGCGCCTTGCTGCAGCCGGTGTGGCTGTAAGTGAACAGCAACCCCGGCAAGTTTCGTCTAACATAGAAATGGCAAAGAACGCTGGTTCACGGAACGGCGCATTGATTACAGTAAAACTAGAGCAGGACGCAGTTACTGCTCGTAATTTATCAACGCTTTTTGATTTATTGAAGCATGGCATATGCAGTGACTGGTCAGGTTTGGTACCATGTCGAGTGCTCGTTGCTTGGTCGAAATTTAGTAAGGACAAAGGATACATGTGCGCACCCGTACTCTTTGTCCAGCTAGTGGTTCTCTTTCGATTGACCAAGTAGAAACTGTCAATTTTGGAAGGAAACAGCAATGTAAAATGCAAGAGAACTGGTCGTATAAGCTTGAACTTTTACTCGACCCCTTATATCAAGATATTTTAACTATAAGTGAGGCAGTTATAATACTACCCTCTCACACTCTCCCCAATGCCCATTAAAAACAAAAAGTCGCTGCTTAAAAAGAAGTTGTGCTTCTTTGGGAGCTGTCACATGCAGTGCTGCGTGCTCCAGCCGCCGATATTGAGGGCATTTATCACGGCGTCACCTGGCGTGCGCCACACGATCTTCATGCTTCACTGTCGGACCAAACATGCTCCACACATGTCGCCCTAGCTGCTGTGTGCTCAGCTCTGCTCTAATTCTCAATGCTTTCTCACGCTTCTGTTTCCCACCACGTTGGAGCGGCTATAGCCTTAACTGTTCCCGTTAGGTCATATTGTTTGTTCACGTTACTTTAGCACGTTCGAGGTTTCCCTTTTTTCTGATTAATTTTGTGCACGATACAAGCCTTGTTCTGGCCCCCGTTTGTACGCTATTGTTCCTCTTGTAATGATTTCAGCTAGTGTGGAGAATGGCCCGTTGCTAGTCAAGCCCTTAGCGCAGATGTCCATTGCATCAGCTTGCAAAAAAAGTCTCCCTTGTCAGAAAAGAAACGCACTACAGCTAGGGACAAGAAAACAACGCGAAACAGTTCATAAGTACAAGCAGAAACATAGAAGCTTCTTGTGACTAAGCAATTTGTCTTCCTCTCGTGCCCTGATGATGGGCTGTCAATGGCGTAAACTGTACCTCTGTGGCTTTCCATTGCTCACGCTCTAGAAAACGGCAGCTTTGCGCAGAAGCCGAGATGGAAGCTAGGGCACTATAGTTATGATCACAAAAAACAAGAAAAGTATAAACAGTGGATGATGAGGACGAAGACGACAAGGAGTTGCACGCACTTGTCTGTTTGATAAGGCCTATTAGAGTAACTTTTACACTGGTAATAGTCAACCACATTCTTGCTTCTTCTAGGTAAACTTCAGCCTAAAATTTTTAATGTTGTGGAGCGCCGCATATTATTTATCCTTTTGTGCAATAATTCTAATATTGAAACGTCAATTTTGTCTTTGTGCCGCCAGGTCAACCACATCGCTGTATTGGATGTTAGAATTAAGGTGAAGAACGAGGCTCAGTAGGGTTTCTCGGTCACAATCATGTGAAGCGCAGTAATCTGCTCATTAGCAAACCATCGTGAGATTGTTTGTCGATATAAATTTAAAAAAAACAAGGAAATTGTCTTCGGCGTATTATTGAGGATATCACAGTTACGCACTAACCCAGATTTCTTGCAAGGTTTGTGGCAAGTCAGAATGAATAAAATGAAAACCAAGTTGGCGTAGTGTAATTTTTCATTGACTACCGGCCATGGTGGCTGCAATGAGACGGGTTGTATGAAAATTATGGGCCGGTATTTTGTAGCGATGTGTTATGCTTTATTATATACTAGTCTTTTCATTAACCGCTCACGGCCGGCTGATCCCGTTGATAACGTGAGTGAACCATTGCTCTGACCACTGACCCAGCGCGAAAAGCGCGAAAAGGCATTAGCATCGGAAAGGCATCGCTACAAAATACCGGCCATGCTTGCGTGCCGGGCACGAGATGCGCGTTCAAGAACATGAGATCACAAAATCTATCTATCTATATATATCTATCTGATTGCGCTGTTAAAAGGTGCAGTCAAGATAATCTACTATACTAGGATACAGCACTGCAGTGAAGTATTTCCAGTTATGCGCGATGCTTTTCTAATTCTTGCGTGTTTTGCGCAGACCGTTCCTTGTCCCGCTTCTTCGACTGTGACTCATCTTTCTATTCTCTCTTTCCCGTCCCCCAGAATAGGGTAGCCAACCAGACGCATTTCTCGTTACCATCCCTAACTTCTCTGTTTCTCTCCTCCTCCTCTTCCTCCTCATTGACTGTGACTATCTGCTAATGGTTGAACCAACGACGAACACCAACGTTCGTGCCGTGCATCTGATATTAACAAAGCAGGGAGAAGTAAAGTGAATAATATATGAACAAGCGGGAACTGTGCGCCGTCATTCTTGATTTTGGAGACATAGGCAGATGAACCACAGACTGGACGTCCATTTGGAAAATTGCTCCAAAAAGCTAGCAGTTCTTCGTGATAAACAGGCCTGTGTCGGTTAAACGAAATTTGTTACGCCGCTAGCCTTCACTGCTGGGATTGTAGAAGCGCTTACGGACGACATACATTTGGACGTATGAAAGATCATCTCTTGTGGTGTCACGTAATATCGGCGCCTTAAGTGAAACGATCCAACTAAACGTTAGCGAGTACTAACACTGACTACAGAATGTGTTGAGGGTGTTGGTGAAGGGATAAAAATTTGTTTCACTGCTTGGAGTGAAGAATTACGAGAGCATGGCTTCGAAGCAGACAGCTTCTCATCCACCTGTGATGTTTAGGACAAATTCTGTGAGAATGGTAACAGAAATATTTTTATGAAAATGGTATCATATTGACTGATTACCTAAAAACCGAAATTGTGCCATCGGACACATATCTTCAAAAGATTGTTCCTTGCAGAATTTTATGGATGTCGATATCTCCTGTGCGCGGGCCGTCATTATATTATGGTTCCAGCCCATCTCAAATGGTAATAGTATTTTGGTAAATATTCAGATTCCCGAGAGTGATCTTGCAGCATAAAACTGTTCAAATTGTAATCTCCGTCAATCCTATAATTCCTCTTCACCAAACATCCGTAATTATTTTCTCCAGTTTTAGAAAACGTGGACGCTTGTTGCCGAGAGACCGGGTATCAAGCCTGTTGCTTTAGAGAAACAGTGACGTGGTAGTTTTCAAGCGAAGCTTGTTATAACTCACAGGTACGCACAAAATTATCATCATCAGCATTGGCTCGAACGTCGTCATCTTCTTCCGCAGCTGGCTCATTGGCTACCCTCGGGTTGCGCTCGTGCTCATGCTCGGCACATGCTCGTGCCACTGCGCCCGCGCTCGTCGTGGTCGTCTGCTTCCACGGCTGGCTGCGTTGCCGCTAATCATGCCAGCGTAGAATTTCACTTTTCTGTCGTCATAATGGAGAGGCCCCGTTTCAGCGATTGCTTAAGGGAGTATGAGCCATTCATTGTCTTACGTAAAGGACAGATTTAATTTTAAGCAATTTTATGGAAATTCATTCAGAATGAACACGCTTGGGAACGAGCTCGTGACTAAATGGTAACTAAATGTCACCATTGTTTGGCAACAGTGCTGTGCTATAAGTCGCGGCAAATACGGTATTCAGTTTGATAAATGAAAAAAGATGTTTAGCCGTATACACCTTAAAGAAACAGGAAAAACTTTGCGCGTTCTTTAAAAGCCAAGTTTCACACTTGAACAGAAATCGCCCCAGTCCAACGATAGAATTAGGCGCCGCCATAGTTTCATAGTGGTGGTTCTAGAACTACAGAGCTAACCAGGAGGCTAGTAGGAGGTAGAACGTGAAAAAAGTTAAAGAGAATAAGGCAAAGCGCGGAAACAAAGCTTCGGAGATTTTGGTACGTCTGTATGTCTACTACACCGAAAAAAAATCAATTCTTTTTTTTTTCTGGAAGAGAGAGGCTCAAATACTTCAACACATCTACTGCAGTAGAGTGTAACAATAGCATAGCCAACAAAAACAATTCACATGGTAAAAATTCGCCGGCGATTCCAGCCCATCGACCGCAAACAAGAAAGTTACGTGTTTCGCCGCTCAAATCACTTTGATCATTTTCTGCCCCTCTTCCTCTAAATGTGTCTGCGTCAAAGAAAGTTGATTTTTCCTAGCGTTGAAGATCATCAGTAAAAAAGTTGGAAGACTAGTCGGAGAAACATTGCCCAGTGCAGAGGAAAGGCCGGTGCAAATACACAAAGGATTCTACTGCTAGGAGGCAGTCGTTTGTGAAGAGCGAAGAAAAAAGAAACAATAAGAGGAAAGCCCGAATTCGAGGGAGACGTCGGGTCTCCTACAGAAAAGTTTTTTAAAAAGTTTCATAAGCGTGGGCAAGCATTCCGAACGAGCAACATATTTTTATTGGCGGTTTACACAGGTAATGACGTTGATAGCTAAATGATGAGATAAAACGTACTAGACGGAGTAGGAGCGAAAACTTCGAGGTGTAAACGTTTTCAGATCACAAAGTTTGGAGCCAGAAAAAAAGATAAGAAAGTTGCGGTTTAAATTACGATTTCGGGTTTGGTGCTTCCCCTCTGAACGACATAAATTCGTTCTTCAAGCTTCGAAAGTTAAGAAATATCGCTTGCGCTAGATTCTTTTTTTTTTCTTTTTTTGTGCTTCATTACCGCAACAATAAACTCATACTACTTTCAATTGCTTTATGGTGAAATGCCATGAAGATTTTAAAAAGCGCTATCCGCCAAACAATAATTAACCGATGCTATATCTCAAACCTGTGCGGCAGGCTCAAAACAACATTTGAAAATATTTTTCAGTTTGACACGCAGAAATACCTTAACAAACGTTCTTGTTTTTGTGTTTGTGTGTGTGTATGTGTGAGGATTTAAGCACAAACAAAACAATTTTATATCGGTTGATTTGGACCCACGTTTATGTGTAGTTTTTTTTCTGACGCTGGTTATTTAGGACCTTCACTGTGAGGTGTGGTAATGCAGACATTATTAGCTTGATATGAATTGCCGCGGACATGGAGGCCTGAGATGTTAGCGAAAGTGTCAGGTATACTTTTACTGAAATTCCAATGTATCAGCAGAAATTTAACAAGGAAAACAAAATCTACAACAACGCATCTGCCTTCTTCGTGCCGTGCCCATTAGGAGTATCATTCTCTCCGCCTTCTACAGCGTGTATGCCCACTACTTTGGACTTACTATAACCAAAAACCATCAATGTCGGTGATTAGAATGATATATATATATATATATATATATATATACTGTTTCATTTTTCCAAGTTAGTACTAAAAATTCTAGGCAGTCAAATTACCGGATTCCACAACCTCACTTGGTGCCCCGCACATGAGGGCATGGAGGGCAACACAGGGGCGGACCGGCTAGCTCGCGTACTAAGCATCCGCGCTGCGGACCGACCTAGTGACAAGCCCGGCTCTACACCGCGCGACGTCCTCGAAGACAAAAGTCAGGCAATATAGGTGCCCTCAGCGAAAGTTAAGCAGTCAACAGGCGAGGAATTGGCGACGACTTCAAACACACGTACCCAAACTTACATACACTTTGCTGTATTCACCAAACATGATACACTGACGAATGCCTGTGGTGCCGGAACACGCCAACGTTACCGCACGTCACGTGGATATGCCCATAGAGATCGACAAATTTAAACTCCACACAACTAAAAAGACAAGATTTTAACAGGCAGTGGAAGGCGCGGCTTGCGGACGAGGATCAGGACAGCCAACTGGCTCTCCTGGACCAAGCCCAGCGAGCCGCTCACGCCTGCGGAGCTCTGGACTAGTGGCCCCAACCACGGGACCTCAAATTTTGTTCTATTCAATTAAGTTTCTCTTTCCCTCTCTCTTCGTTACTTTCTCTCTCTCTCTTCGTGCTCTTACAGTTAAGAGCACCAATCGTTATGCAATTGAATCCGCAAGCGCGCCTATTCTGGATGTGTTAGGTAAGATCTGGAAGTCTGAGTGTATCATGAGGCCGTTGTACATCATGTTAGTAGGCGATTAACAGATAGGCTTGGTAGGTGAATGTAGGTTTGGTTATCAGCTTGTTGAAGCAGCTTCCTTGGTAAACATGGACGCACACAAAGCAAGGAGTCAAACAGAGCGCAAAGCATGTACGCTTCAAGTGTTGTGACACTGAACTACGACTGCTGTTTTCTGGTACTTTGCGGTTCCCTGCAGTTGTGCGACAGCAATGCTATATGTTTCGAAAGATTACAAAAATGATGTGGGAAAAGAAGCGATAGACGCGCCAAATGAAATAGCAACTGCAATATAAACGGACATCAGTATTTGAAGCAATGTCATTGCCGTCGACAGTCATAGTGAGATGGGTTCGCCCGAATTTTTTTTTTGCGTTCAAGTAAGTCTTTACTTATTTGAGCGGCAAAATTTGCCATAAGAAGTATAATTAGCCGAAAGCGCCCATCCACGTAAGGCCACTGCATTTTACGACACGCGATGGAAGTGGAGAAAATCCACCCACCTATTCTTCGCTGACAAGATTTCCATGAAAAAAAGGCTGCTGACAAAAAGAGTAGTGGTGCATAACACGCAGCCACCCCAATACCTAAATGAGATAAGAGCAATTCCGTTATGTGCGCCCTGTAATCTTTTTGTATTTTGTTTGTTTGTTCGTCACCCTTCTCTGGCATTTTACAGATTATCCTTCTGCAGCCCTCCAAGAGAGAAGCGTGAGCTGCAAAGGGAGAGCAGACTTGTCTTGCTTTTGGAATAGTAAAGAAAAAAAATGCTTGACGAAGCAGACATGCTTGACGCAATTTATTATTGAATAAGTAGAAGCTTATCTACTGAAGCGGAATAATAGGATCTGGGCTACGAAAATCTGCCTTAGAAGACTTACATTTTTTTTTCTGCATAGTGAGCTACTTACTGTATCTGCGGCGTCCGGTTGCACACGCATCTCAGTTTATTGAATAACGGGATTGAACGGCCCAAAAGCAGTCCTATAGGGCCACAAGACACGACGGCACTGGTAGGTAAAGGGGGCGTGTGTAGTTCAAATGCATTCCGACTAACTGTACTCCTCAACTTGCCGGGAAATCTCGCTACACGATTATCTTCCTGTTCAGCCCCATTGTATTTCGGCCACAGCTGCTGCTAATCAATCCCGCTGCCCTTTCGCCTTACCAGTATAACGTCATACTTATACGGAATTTTTGAAAAGCATGGCACGGAGTTATTATAAAATGGAATTTCAGATTTGGCTATGCCCTAAAAAGCACAAGTGGTGCATGCACAGCATTCAATGTGCTACTAGCCCGCCGTCCCATTGTGGCCGCAGTGATTCGCTACATATTTCGAAAGATTACATACATGATGTGGGAAAAGAAGCGATAGACGCGCCATATCAATTAACTACAATACAAACGGACATCAGTATTTGAAGCAATGTCATTGCCGTGAACAGTCATAGTGAGATGGGTTCAGCCAAATTTCTGTTTTTTTTTTGCCAGCCAAGCATGAAGCAGTTCAATTTATTTTTTCCAAATTTTCTCAGTTTGATTCTCCCACGGCACTTATGCTAACAAATGATAAACAGTTACTACTTTACGAAGAAAAAAATTGCGCCTTGGCTTTCTTTCGGCACTTATTAGGCATAAATTAATTATTGAGCCATCAATATATATTAAACCTTCAACAACTAGACACACCCGGCACCACAGACCCCACACTTTAAACCCGTATTTTGCACGAACTGAGGTGTTCAAATATTCCTTTTTTCCACGAACTATTATTGACTGGAACTTGATGCCGTCCGTAATTGTACCTACTACTGATTGACATGTGCTCTTTTTCTTTTTCTTGTGTTTTTCAAATTCTTATGTACATAACCGGCTTGGACCTGTGCAAGGTCTGCAGTATTGTATAAATAAAAAAATATAAGCGTATACAACTCCTCATCGACTGACCGCGACATAATTTTGTGAAACAAAAAATAAATGCCGCGTTAGAGTTGGTGATTGTCAACAGTGAACCCTGAAATTAAAAAAAAAATAAAATAAGAAATTGACGACTAATCAGGCTACAGAAGGGAGTACTTGTGGCTTTAAGTGTTTTTTTAGAAAGTACAGAAGTTCTGGCTGAATTTTATTGGTTTCACTAGATGCTACTATTGCAATCATTTTTAAATACCACAGCTCATATTGTGCTAATGACGTTTGATTTTGTTACATCTAGTTATGCAGTTACGCGTTTGTTATGTAGCCATGTGTAAATACGGCAGCCGTCTTGTCTGTAAAACTGTCAACTTATGTGCGTGTTTTCTGGCTCCTTAGTGTACTTTGACTTGATTACGGAAATGTGTGTGTCTCTAAGTGTCATTTCGCATTCTTCTGTGCACCCCTTTTCTTGTGCGTAGGATTTTGGAAATAGTCTTGATACTTGACTGTTTTAAGTGTTTTTTCGTGCTGTTCGTTGCGACGGCCTCGCTAGGGAGCTAGGAGTAGCCGGTGCCACTACAGGCGGCAACCTCTGCTTTAATTAAACATATAAAAAAAAACTGTCAGCCCTTCCACTGGGGTGGAGAAGGAAAACCATGGAAGCTGTGCTATGGTGGGAATTAAGTATTTACAATTATGACTATTAAGATGTATTGGTGTAATTGGTGTTTTGAACGTTTAAATAATGAGAAATATATATGATCCGGTGGTTTTCATTTATTTAGTGACCACAGGGACCATGGCCTTATGGTCGCTACGGTACACCGCCATAAGGTGCACGGCAAAGGTTGGCACGTTCTTCATAAACACGTCACCAACCAGCTATACTTTCGGTTCCATGCAACAGTACTCAAAGTATGTTATAGCCGGTGAGCTTGTCAGGCGTATCCACTGTGAATAAATTTCCAGAATGACACCAGTTTGGAGATATGCGCTATCAAAGTCGTCGTAAAAATGCACTGTTGTTCCACTTACTTTGTTTACCAAAACGCTGTTTTATACATTCAGGCACAAGAGTAACTGGAACGCCTATGTATTTCGTCCCACACTTTTGGAAATAATATATCGAAACAGATGTCAATCTGGATATTCAATTCAAGTGGATGCTTCTTGCAAGCTCACCAGCTACAATTCGTAAATTGAAATATGTGTCGTAAAGTAATTAACGAAGAAGTTCATCAGTCAAATTCTGTTACTTCGTTGACTATGTGTTTCGATTTCTCGTGCCACTAATGTTCGCCTCTTTGGATAACCCTGCTCAACGATAAGAATTGTGCTACCTGCCACAGGCGACTTGTAAAAAAATCTGTAACGCTTAATTTTTAACACGCGGTGTATATATATTACCTCGCCCTGAGCATTACCGCTGAATCTGAGAATGCCTTTGCGGTGTTCAATTGTGTCGCTGAAAATTTTGTATTGTTTGCCCAATAACGTTGGCGGGTCACACGGACGACGACGCTGTTCTCGACGACAGTGACAAAGAATTCCACACTGGCCCTTCAATTTTTTCTTTGCAAAGGTAGTTCGCAGTGAAAATGTGTAAAGCCCTGTGAGGTTCCGCTGTCATATGCGGTCTTTCCTGCATGCTTGCTTGCGCCAACCTTCTGCATTAATATTCTACCACATTTTCTTTCTTTCTCTTGTAGGCAAAAAGTGCCCCCTCATCGTGTGCTTGTGGCCACTTCATTCCCGTGAATATACCGTAATTGCTGCTCCTATGTGCGGCACGCACTGCCACCCCCCCCCCCCAACAGTTCCCACTCAGCAGTATATACAATTCAAAAAGGGACTCGTGAATCGAGCAGCGTAAAACCAATGTGTGACGTTCTCGGGTGACGATTAGGTCCCCTTAAGTTAATCCGCAATGCTTTGCAAGCACCTGTCCATTAATGCTTCTACAGCCAAGTTGCACCCCTCTGCTTGCTTCTGCGTTTTTAAAAACAAAAGGTGACGACAAGAAACGCCACGAGCTCACTCCTAAGGAAGTTCAATACCTGCTACTGGCATTGAGGGTGTCGGATCGCAGGCGATGTTTGCGCAAATAAAATTTAGAAAATGATTGGGGTAGTGAATTTGAAAGTAAAAGTGTTAAAGCAGTTGGGATTCGCATACGAAGGGGTAAAAAATTGAGGTGAACGCACTGAAAAAGAAATGTGAAGTGAAAGTGGTTCGTGAGAAAATAATGGCAAAATATGCGGTGCGTGCTCCCGGGAGAGGGAGGTGGGAGGGCGGGGTTCCGACGTGGAGCAAGGAATGCAGCAATCCCATCGCTTGCCTTGCCTTCCAGGCTCGAGCTTTGATGCGCGGCTCTCGGTCGCTCGCGCGCTCAATCTACGACAATTCACGTTGCGCGAGATAGCCGCCGCTGTGCAGGAATTCCGTGCGGGGATCCCATCTTGAAATGAAAATACGGAAACGGAGCAGGAGCCGGCGGAGTCTTTTTCGTCGCTGCAGGCACAGTGTTGAGAAAGTGTTTTTGTTGTGAGAGCTGTTGCGTATTGTTGTGGCGGGGCAATGCTCTCAGCGATGTTCCTTCTTCGAGTTCAGGCCTGCGGGCGTTACTCTTGCCCTCAACAACACCCACTCACCCCCTCTCTCATTGAACGTCCTCCTTGAGATTCCGTCAAGTCTGGACTTCGGTGTTTCCTTCTTTCAAGTTTTGCGACACGAGCGATACAAGAAAGAATACATATTTATCACAGATCTTTCAGTAGCAGTTTATGGGTTCTGAAGAGAACCCGTCTTTCTATAAAATGGTTTTCGCGATAGGCGCACATAGATCGAATCACGTATAGCGCATACGCACGGCGTCAGGAATATACCCGAAAAAAGGAAGCATTTAAATAAAGCTGCTATGCCTTAAAAGCTTTTTTTATACTGTATTTATTTTTTCTCAGTCCATTTGGTGTAACTGAAAGGAGCGAGTAGTCCATAAAACTGACTTATTTTAGCAGTGGCGCATGGTTATATAATTTGTTTAATAAAACCTTTATTGAATTAATCAAGGTATCAGGAAGGTGGTTGTAATCTCTGCTTCGCTGTGCCAACGCGAAGACGAATTTGATTTTTGGGACGCCAGCTTTGAATATGCGATCATTTCCGGAGTACAATGGTGGGAGGAAAAGTGAGCAAGAATGTCCTTATAGTGACATGTTGAAACACACGCACAAGAAAATACAGGAACGCGTAGTTTTAATTCGAACAGTAAGGTCACACAAATAGAGATTAGCTTCCAGTAAAGTGATGATGTGTTCAAAGTTCAAGACAGCAACACTTGCTACACGGTGTTGAATATTGCTTCCATATAAAGAATAAGTGAACTAGCTTCAGGTCCCTCAGTCTCTTCCCAATACCGTTACAGGTGTGCTGCTTGATCATGTAATTGATGCAGTAAGTGTAAGCGATAGGGAAAAGGTTAAATCATAACCGAGAATCTCTGCAACGTTAATATTGAGAAAATATCCTTGTACTCACAATTGGTGGAAACGGGGCACAATAAAAAAAAAGACGACGTCGATTTGTCCCTGCGCACTGTGTTAATCAGATATCAACTTTTTCCAACCAGCCAAAATGAGACACTGCATTTGTGAAAAATGTCATTTTTGCTCCTGAGTGGTGGATGATAAGCATGGAATGCAATGGAGCTGGAGGCATCCTTACATTACATTGGCCCAAGTCAAAACCGATTCTGGAATCGAATGAGCAGTTGGGATTTGCAGCGATAAGACAGGACGAAGTCAGTAAAATAAAATTCCGATTGCGTGCACTCGCCAACAAAGAACAGTGCAGTTCAGGCACATAGTGAGCTCCACTGCAAACCCCCGTCGCTGGTGGTCGTTGTGACTTAATGTAGGCAGTCCATTGGAAGGTTGCGGTCGCTGACAGTGTCACCTGCGCATGGACGGCAAGCGTCACTTGTCAGACCATGAAGGAAAGAGAGAAAGCTTGTAGAATCTCTGGCATTGCAATTTCGAAATCTGGTTGCGATGGTTCCGAGAGCTTTAGGGATCGCATCCTTTCTGCTCCTTTTTCTGCCTCCTCCATCACCGACTAGGCACTGCAACATTCTGCCCCGCGTCGTCACGCTATGCTAGCAGAGATGAAGCATGCGTTGTGCCGAAGCACAAGTCAAGACGCGGTGACAAAGCTGAACTCTAAAAAATTACGCAGGATGCTTAGAACGTTCTAAGAATGTGAAGGTGAAAACATAGTTGGACAGCCTCCTAGAAAGCACCCTCTGGAGCTCCTTCCGCTCGCTCGCCATCGCCAGGAGCCTCCTGTTCGCCCCCGATCGTACCTTCACCTCTCAAGGCGGCTCGTCTTGCACGTGCGGCAGCTGCCTCTCTCCCCACCAATTCTGCATTCCCAAAACGACTGCATCCCATAAGGGTCGCATGTTGCTCTCGTCGGGCCGCTGCCGCACCTTCATCCATAGCCGCTCCCTCCTGACGGCGGTCTTGACAAGCTGTTCTAGCCTCTTCCGCCGTGGCGTACTTTCTCGGTCTACCCCGCCCGCCTCTAGAGTATGGTGCGTCGTCACCCATAGCGATATGGAATGGAGCTCTGAGCCCACGCGGCGACGTATACAAGGGTCGCGAGCGCGCTGCGATCGTGTTGCAGCTGTTTCCAGAACGTTCTGCGGGTGCCGCCGCCGCTGAAATTTCCCCTCTCTACCCCAGCGCCACTTGTGCCCTTTCCCTCCACGCTCCTACTGCGCCGCCGTCGCCCTTTCTCAGAGCCCTCCTCCGGCGCTGCTGTTTTGCTCTCCCGGCGCGCTCCGTTTTTCTGTACCTCACAACGCGACCTTGCAACAGAGGGATTAGGGCTTTCACCTTAAAAAAATAAATTATCGGGTTTTATGTTCAAAAACCACGATCTCATTATGAGGTACGCCGTAGTGGGGGATTCCGGAATAATATGGACCACCTGAGGTTATTTACCGTGCACCTAAATGTCAGTACACGGGTGTTTTCGCATTTGGCCCCCATTGAAATGCGGCTGTCATGGCCGGGATTTGATCCGGTGACCTCGTCCTTCACTCTGCGCCCGCTGCCCCGTTGCCAGCGTTGTATGACGACCCCGGGCTTGGTGAGCGTCGTCAACGCTGCCGGCCCCAAAATAGATGACACGCTGCGGATTGCAACGAGGTCGTCAAAACTAAGCCCACGTGCTGCTTAGAGTTTACTATGAGGCAAGCCCGGAGTGGTTGCTGGGACGATGGTGCAGCTTGGCCCCCCGGTGAAAGCACTCCCTTGCGAAAAAGACGCGCGACTGGCGCCGCAGATTCTGAAATGCAGCAACTTGAAGTAAGTAAAGTAAAAAGACAAGTTAAGTAAAAAGCATGTTCTGCATAATGGCGCCCTGGCACGACGTCGCGGAATCGAATCCCGACCACGGCGGCCGCATTACGAACGGGGCGAAATGCGAAAACACCCGTGTACTTAGATTAAGGTGCAGAACCCCAGGTGGTACAAATTTCCGGAGTCCCCCACTACGGCGTGCCTCCTAATCAGATCGTGGTTCTGGCGCGTAAAGCGCGCCCCATAATTAATTTATATATATATATATATATATATTGTGAGCATTATTCATACACTTCATATTATCATCTGTACATACTCATCACCACCATTCTTGGTCTGGTGGTGGGGCTCTCGCTTGAGAGAAGAAAGAAGAGAGTGACCGCCTAAACGTTGTCTCGCAAGTGGTGGAGGTGCTGGGTACTAGTGAAAGAGGTTCGGTGTCAGTAATGCAGGTCACAGCGGTGCTCTGCGAGAGCACTACTGGCGAAGAAGTAGGGTTATGCACAGCGATCAATGCTATACCGTCTTGAAACCGCACCAGGTTAGGAGCAATGCTAAGCCCACCAGATATGCAGTGACCGCTCGGTGCAAGGAACACATCACCATTTACAATCGGGTCGGAAGTCAGTGTTAGAACATGCTCACTGCCCGGGGGAATGAAAGAATCAGTACACGTGACGAAGCGCAGGCTGTGAGCATCGACAGCGGACGAAGATTCAGTGTCCGTCATATGAATAGTTCGCTGACGGCAAGATATGAAAGCTGACGCTGAGGACAGAAAGTCCCATCCCAAAATCATGGCTTAGGTACACGAAGATAGCACGGCAAACTGAATGTGGTGAAGGATGCCATCAATGAACACATGCGCAGTGCAAACACCGGAGGGCTGAAGAAGAACTGCATTAGCACAACGAAGGGGAGGGCCATTATATGGTATCTTCACGTTTCGCAATCGAGAACACAAGTCAGTACTAATAACCGAAAGCGATGCACCCGTGTCAACCAAGGCTTCAGTCCATATACCTTCAACAAACACCACAAGTACATTTGACGGGCGCTCCGGACGAGTTTCAAGTTGTCCAATGGATGCAGCTTTCCCTCCTGAAGCTGCACTATTAAGTTTTCCGGGCGGTGATCGGAGGACGAAGTAGCCGGTCGAAGAGGGGAAGAGGAGTGCCTCATCGGTGATGGAGAGCGACGACGCGGGAAGCGCAATGAACCGGCAGCGTTGAATTGCTGAGGAGAGGGGGAACGTCGAGGATAATAATTGTAGTAGGAACGCCGACGTTGTGGTACAGGCTCAGAAAACTCATCCCTTTGAAAACCGTCATAGCCACGCCTTTCATCGTGCTGACGGCGACGGAAAAACCTTGAAATGTGGCCACGGATGCCGCAGTAGTAGCAAACAGGCCAAGGTGGGCTCCACGTGTTGTAAGATTCAAGAGGTGGTGGTTGCGCAGTGATGAGATTCAGGGACCCGTGCATTGCAGGCGCCTGCTGAGGTGGCTGCTGCAAGGGTGGCACTAGGGAGGCAACCTGAGCATAAGTTGGCGTAGGGATGGTTTGCAGGTTCGGGGTTAACGGGCACGTCACAGCAGCTCTCTCTTCCCTCACGATATGGCGTAGGCCGCCACCAGGAGGTGTCATATGAACTTCCGGAGAGGTCGACGAAGCTTGGGTGTGCAGGCCGCAATATATATATATCATAGATTTTGTTTGCCCACACTATTAGGATGTGGTTAGAAATGCAGAAATATTCAGTGCCGGAAGAGATCGCAGCCTCAAAATTCTATCAGTTTAATTACCATATGAAAGTGCGATAGTGCACGCGGCTGCACACTGGTTCGCCAGTGAAAAATCGTTTGCACATACCGACTTTCTATGTTTGGAGGGATTAAACACTGGGAAAGAAAAAAGCGTTTTTATATAATTTAAAGCGAGACACATTTAGATTCATTCAATGAAAATACAATTTATAATCAATTTTATATACGCATGGCGAGAAAAAACAAGACAACTCTATTTAACTTGATCATTATGCGTATATACGGGTATATGAAGTGGGAAGTGGCGCTCCGGATGTCGCATACCGTTTCTGTTTTATTGCCCATACGCATCTTAGACCTTAACATGCAAAGTCATCTTGATAAAGCTTCCATCTTTCCTATACTTGAGAGCATCTGTTGATAAGCACAAAAAATCGCTCCGCGCTTCCTCTTCCTCTGGAGTGACAATCTTCTCCGGTCGCCCCATTTTCCTTCGCAGCGATGTCGACGATGCGGCGGCGCGCAGCTATGTATACCTCGCGCACCCTGACGTCACGGCTTAGCTCCGCCTCTCCACAGCTGTGGTGACCAATCCACACGGCGTTGTGACGTCATGGCTAGGCAGAGCTAACGCGAAGTGATGCGGCGCGCACGATGACGTCATAGCCCGGCTCCCGCAGCTGTTGGGAGGCTCGGTGCAGCTGGGCTTGGCGTTGCTAGGCGACGCATGTGACATCATCAACAGGCGGAGGGTTTCCGGCGTACACCTAACAAAGTAAATATACCTGGTAGCGAAGCTTCCATACAAGCTTATACGTTCAAAACATGGCGGCTCATCGGCAGTTCATGGGGCTTAGCACCTTCTGTGCGAGGAGGAAACACTTCTGGCGGAAGAAAAAGTGATGTGACGTCATATACGTTAAAAACAAAGTGGCGTAATTTTGTTCTCAAAGGCACGAATGATGATGATGAATGGTGTTTAATGGCGCAAGGGCCATGTATGGCCAAAGAGCGCCAGGCCAGTGCTTATGAACTGACAATGGACCAATGAATTGCGAAAGGTGTGTCGTGGCTGTAAAAGGGCCTAAAAACAAATCGCTGTAAAATGCATAAAAATATATGTAATAAAATTATGGCAATGGCTAATGAGGTGCACTATGATCATGAAAGAACAAATTGCAAGATGATGACGATAAACGAAAATATATAAACGAAAAGCAGTACTGCTTTGACAGACCCTTTGAACACGTAAGGGCCTGGAGGCACGTGCTATGCAAAACTACTATCGCGGCGACATCCTCTGAGGAGTGGATGCGCTACGAGACTATTGGGCAAATAACATGCAGTACAACATCGCTCAGAAAATCCAAAACAGCTTTGGTGTTAAAAAGAGGTTCGTCACCAAGAAGCATAGCGGGGTGGAGAGGGAGACGGTACTGGTACGCTAGAGGAAAGTGTCTTTTTCTCTCTCTTTCGGCTTCCCTGCACTCCACGAGCACGTGGAGAACGGTAAGCCTCTCTCCACATCTACCACAGGTTGGCGGGTCATTTCCAGTCAAGAGAACATTGTGGGTGCCGAATGTATGTCTTATTCTCAGACGAGAGAATAGGACATTAGTTCTTCGAATTTTCGTAACGGGACGCCAGGGACCTATCTGTGGCTTAACTAAGTGGAGCTTGTTGTTCGTTTCGGCATCCCACAAGCGCTGCCAGTGGCTTCGAATTTTCTTTCTCAAGTAGGGCTTGAGATCTGTGGCAGGGATAGAAGCGGTAGGGTTAAGGGCTCGCGATGTAGTTGATGTGGCCATTTGATCAGCCAGAACATTGCCCTCGATGCCTCGATGGCCAGGCACCCAGCAAAAAATAATATGCTGGTTAGACAGGTATGCCTTGCACAGAGCAGAATACAGTTCAATAAGTACAGGGTTTTTGCGTCTATGTAGAGTCATGACTTCTTTTACGACGCTTAGGGAGTCTGTAAATATTATTGATCTTTTGAGTTTGGATTTGCCTATACTCTTCACAGCCGATAAAAGTGCATAGGCCTCAGCCGTAAAAATGCTTGTTTCCGGGTGCAGTACATCGGACTCGGAGAACGATGGGCCGACTACTGCATAAGATACCCCTGCATGTGACTTGGAAGCGTCAGTGTAAAACTGAGTGCAGGACGAGTACTTAAACTGGATTTCTATAAAATGCATCCGGATATGTGCTTCTGGAGCATATTTTGTGACCGCTACAAACGAAGTATCACACTCTATGAGTTGCCACTGCCACGGTGGCACTGGCTTTGCTTGGGCCATCAGGGTATTTTCAAGTAGTCGGATCTCAAAGGCACGAAATTTGTTTTCAAAGGCCTGCCGTTAGAGTGGTATATTCAAATGCCCTGCAATTCGACTTGATGGGCATTCCGAGCTTTCAACGCGGAAAGCGATGGAGGAAAAGGCCATTCCTGCGAGTGTCTAAATCACATTCCTGCACAGAGATGCATTCATTGGAGGCCGATGAACCCTTTGGGCGTAGAGTACTCGTCCTTTCGTCGGACGCCAAGCCCGTCGGCCAGCACTGTCGCACGAAAACAGCTAAAGTAAACAAGTATCCGGTGGTCGCAACTCACTACTTTTGACTGAACGGGTCAAGAAATAATGAAACTACCCGCGTCACTTAATTCATACAAACGTCGACAACAAGACAACACAACATGTGAGGGGGGCGTATTGTAACAGGTGAACTTTACGAGCGTGCCTTTCTGTGCAGTCCAAGAGCTGAATTGCATTGCAAGTGATAGCGGCGTCCACGCCCGCCGCTATAGATGGGCGCTCTTACGTTGGGCGCTGAAAAGAGGTATTCATAATGATCAAGTGAAATAGAGTTGTCTCTTCTGTTCTCGCCATGCGTATATAAAATTGATTAGAAATTGTATTTTTATTGAATGAATCTAAATGTGTCTCACTTTAATAAAAAAACGCTTTTTTTCTTTCCGGACTCGCCGCCAGGGGGCCGAGGAGAACAGACGTGTCTCACATGGGCTCCCGCTTTTCGTGCTTCTCATCCCGGAACAAGGCCAGTGACGAATCTAAGTTTTGCACCGGTGCAACCGGCAAGACGAGAGAAATCGCCGGACAATAGCCTATTTCGGGTAAGTGCACCTTATTTCAAGATATCAAGTCGACCGCACACCCACCAGGTTAAGCCTAACGCCAAAGCAGCTGCTGCAATCCCATCAGAGGAAACGCCGTCGCGGCGCACGCCACGTGAGCACGAGCGCACGAGCGCTCGCCCACGCCGCGGCGAAGAGCCCCTACGATGAGCCGAGAGGCAGCTGCAGCAAGCGAAATGTCAAAGGCGCAGAAAGAAGAGGAAGCAAATGCAATGCAAACGGACACTACGATGAGCCGAGAGGCTGCTGCAGCAAGCGAAATGTCAGAGAACCAGAAAGAAGAGGAAACAAATGCAATGCAAACGGACCGGAGGGAAGAAAACACCGGGGAAGATATGTGGAACTATGATACAGAAAGCGGCAGAACAATCGAAGCGGAAAGCGCCTGGCTCACGAGGAGCAAAAAGGGCAAGAAGGACACCACGAATGTAAAGACGCCGGCAACAAAACCAACTAATGAGCAGACGTCCAATTCAGCACCGCCACAGCAACAACGCAGACCCAGGATGCCGCCCCTGCCACTAGACGACTTTAAGATCGTCTACCGCCCGCAAGCAGGTCTCGACCTCGCCAAATGGAACACCGTTGCAGTTATGCACGCCATCGGCCGAGCGAGTGGACTATCGCAGCAAGACTTCAATGACAAAGTACGCGTGCAAGTACAGAGAATCGAAAATTTAATCATCGCAAGCACGGCCGACAAGGAAGATGCCAAGATGCTGGTCAGCATCAACAAAATACAGCTTGGAGGCACTTATCACAACGTCAAAGGCAACATACGAACCCCTGATGACGTCTCCAGAGGCGTCATCAATGGCCTCATACCCGGAACGAGCACCGCAGAACTCATGGCAGGAATCCGAGCACCGGCAAGATACACCGTTCTTCACGCCAGAATGCTGGGTCAGTCGACCGCGGCAGTCGTATTCTTCGAAGGACCGCACGTTCCCTACTACATCATCTTCCAGAGCGTTGATTTCCGCTGCAGACCATATCGAAAGTCAGTGCAGTACTGCCGCACCTGTGGCACAACGGGACACCGTCAAGACGTCTGTCCGAGACCGGTCCCGGATTTCTGCTACAAATGCGGCAAGACCGGACAACCACAAAACCATGATTGCAAACCAACCTGCAAGCTCTGCGGAGAAGGGCACGAAACTGCAAGTACAGAGTGCAAGAAGAGACTGAAGCCAAGCCCACCACCATATAATATACGGCAACAGCGCCTCAACAGGCTCCAAGAAAGAGACAACCGCTGGAGCTCCAGCAGTGAAGAGTTCCCGGAGCTGAGCACCGCGGCCACCAGCTCGAGCAGTATCAGTGTGGGCAGCTCCCCAAGGCGCAGCAGGTCCAAGTCAATACTGCGAAATGCCTCGCGCTCCCGCTCTCGTTCTCGCTCGCGCTCCCACTCGGTCAAGCGCGCGAGCTACGCCGATGTGGCAAGTGGCTCGAGCGCCCCGAGTGGTACGAGCAGCTTGGACTCCTCGTCGACCGAAGCCACAGCCATACGGGTCCTCGAAAACAAACAGCAGAACCAGCAGAGCAAACTGCAGAATCAGCACAGCCAATTGCAAAGCCAGCAAAACCTCATAGACAAACTACTCCGCAGTCAACAGAGACAGCAAGAGCTCACCGACAAACTGCTCCAAAAATGCAAGGAACAGCAAGAACTCACAGACAAGCTGCATCAAAAATGCCAGGAGCTCGAAAACATTAACAGACAGCCGGGAACGACGCTGACCAAGGCGGATGTCGAAGCCATAGTATAGATGCAAGGTGCCTGATATTTCAAGAAGCCTTTATGAACAACATTCACGCCACGATGGAAAAAATCGTCCAATCAGCAGTCGAAAAAACAGCCGCAACCTTCGAAAACAAGATCGCCACGCTAAACGCCAAGATCGATGGGATCGCGCCACAGCTCAACAATTTTATCGCGCATGTAAAGAAAAACTATGTCACCAATGCACAACTCGACAATTCGCACCACACGACTCGGAAGAAAGCGCGGGCGAACAGCCACAGCGACTCTCGCTCCATCTCGCCCACTCGCGATCGCCGACGCGAATTCGAATCCATCGACGATGGCGACCACTAACCACAAGGCGAAGAACCAGCATTCAACTATACGCATATGGCAATGGAACTGTCGCTCGTACCGCCCTCGACACGCAAGCCTGCAAGAATTCATCAAGCTGAATCAACCCGACGTCATAGCACTACAAGAAACCAACACGCAGAATGTCCGACTGCAAGGATACACCACTTATGCACACACCCAACGCACTGCCATACTGGTCAAGAAAACTCTCACGGCGCAAGAACACGACATAGAAAACACCCAGACAGAACACACCCTAATCGAGGTTTTACCGGAACGAAAGACGCAGAAAAGCCTATTCGTGGCCAGCGTGTACAGCCCCCCTCGGGACCAGTTACCGGACTTCGATCATTTTTTACGAAAACTCAAGAAGTCCACGAATGGCCACCAAGTCGTAATAGTGGGGGACTTCAACGCCTCGCACAGGGCATGGGGCTATCATACCACCACGAGGAAGGGTGCTAGAGTGCACGATGCCGCCCAACAACACAGACTCACCCTCTGGAATGATCCTCTCCAGACCACGAGAATTGGAAACAGCGTCTCCAGGGACACAAACCCCGATCTTACTTTTACGGCGGACGTCCCCTGGGCAGAGTGGAGTCGGCTTCCGGAAACCCTAGGGAGCGATCACCATATCCTCCAATTAGATGTAGCACACACCCGTAGACAGACCAAGACCGGAATTGCACGACTAACTGAATGGAAATCCTTTAGGGACAACCTAGATTCCGGAGCAACTATAACCGACATTGATGATGATGATATTTGGTGTTTTGTGGCGCAAGGGCCAAGTGTGGCCAAAGAGCGCCAAGACAATGAATGGTATGTTTGCCATGATCAGTGAGTTCCGATGACAAGATGCAATGTGGCTGTAAAGGGGCCTAAGAACAAATCGCGGTATAGAAGCGTAAAACATATATCGAATAGAATTATGGCAGTGACGTGTGGAATGATCTATGGGTAGTGAACGGATGAGAAATGGTCATGGTGCTTAGAGTATTAAGAATATAAAAGCAGCACGACGCCTACCGGAAGCCTTTGTAGACAAAGACCAGGAGGCACGTGCTTTCTTTAAAAAAAATACC
This sequence comes from Dermacentor silvarum, assembly GCF_013339745.2. Taxonomy (NCBI): domain Eukaryota; kingdom Metazoa; phylum Arthropoda; class Arachnida; order Ixodida; family Ixodidae; genus Dermacentor; species Dermacentor silvarum. The sequence goes on from NC_051164.1 coordinate 57,472,265, forward strand.
GCAGCAGCGGCCTCTCCAGAGAGGCCGTGCTACAAGTCACCTGCATATATAACACGAAAGTTAGGTATATCCTTTAAAAACGCGATAACGGATTGGTATTTAAAAAGAGGTTCATTGCCCAAAAACATACATGGATGTAATGGTAGGTTCTGCCGTAATGATAATGAAAAATGTATTTTCCTCTGAGGCTCCAGTTCAGGGCATTGCAGGAGGACGTGAAGTACACTGAGTGGCTCGCCACATTCGTCACAGACAGGCGGATCGCCACCGGACAATAAGTATGCGTGTGTACTGTATGTGTGTCCTATCCTGAGTCTGCAAAGTGTAACCTGTGTGTAGCGTGTTTTCGATTCTGACGGCCAATGAGCGAGATGAGGCTTGATAGTATGTAGTTTGTTGTTCGTTTCTATGTCCCACAGACGTTGCCAGTAGGCTCTGACCTTTTTCTTGATAAGTGGCTGTAGGTCCATTACAGGGACGGCTGTGGGCGAAGTGGCAGCGTCTGTATGAGCAGATGTGGCTAGCTTGTCGGCCAACTCATTCCCTTCGATCTCGCGGTGCCCTGGCACCCAGCACAGCACAATTTGTTGCTTAGATGCATACGCGGTGCAAAGTATGGAATAAAGAGCTATAATGACGGGGTTTCTGTGCCTACTGAGAGTTTTTAAACATTTCAACACGCTCAAGGAGTCAGTGTAAATGACTGCCTTGCGTATGTCTAGCTGTTTGATCTGTTTAACCGCCGCCAGGATGGCGTAGGCCTCCGCTGTAAAGATGGTTGTGTTTGGGTGTAGAACTCCGGCAGCCCAAAAGGATGGACCGACCGCCGCGTAAGACACGCCAGTGTGTGACTTTGAGGCGTCAGTAAAATATTCCGGACAAGAGTATTTGTGCTGCAATTCGAGGAAGTGCATACGGATATGTGCGACCGGCGCATTCTTTGTAACATCAACGAAGGACAGATCACAGTCAATCAGCTGCCACTGCCATGGCGGCAGCTGTACAGGAGAGTACATGACATCGTGTTCGTGGAGCGACACATCCATCTCTTCGGCAAGACTTCTTACTCGCAGTGCGTAGGGCTTTCTTACGCTAGGGCGGTTCTGAAAGGTTTGGGCACTGGACAGGTCATTTATAGTTGTGTAGGTAGGGTGAGTTTTGCTTGAGTTTACTTTCAGGAAATACATAAAGGACAAGTACGTTCTCTGCAGATGGAGTGACCATTCATTTGATTCTGCATATAGGCTTTCTACGGGGCTTGTTCTGAATGCACCCGTAGAGAGGCGGATGCCCAGATGGTGGACAGGGTCCAGCATCTTCAAGGAGCTCGGAGTCGCGGAGTGGTATATAATGGAACCGTAGTCTATACGTGATCGAATCAGGCTCTTATAGAGATTCAGTAGACATTTTGTGTCACTACCCCACGTAGTGCGAGACAACACTTTCAAGATGCTCATTGTCTTCATGCACTTGTTTCTTAGATACTTTAGATGTGGGATAAATGTTAACTTCGCGTCCAGAATTATGCCTAGAAATTTGTGTTCAGTTTTTACAGGTAGACCCTCACCTTGCATCTCGATGTTGGGATCAGGGTGCAGACCTCTCTTTCTGGAGAAGAGGACGCATGTGGACTTTTGTGGGTTAAGCCTAAATCCATTCTCGTCTGCCCACTTACATAGTTTGTTCAAACCAAGCTGAACCTGCCGCTCACAGATTGCAAGGTTACATGAGGTGAACCCTATCTGCACATCGTCGACATATACTGAATAAAATATGTTGCGTGGGATGTACAGACGCAGAGAGTTCATTTTTATGATAAAAAGGGTGCAACTGAGCACACCACCCTGTGGTACTCCAGTTTCCTGAACATATGGTACTGATAAGGCATTACCCACACGGACACGGAATCTGCGGTTGGACAGGTAACTTTCAATGATATTCAGCATATTCCACGTATTCCAAAGTGTGCGAGGTCTCGCTAGTATTCCGAATCGCCACGTGGTGTCGTATGCCTTTTCCATATCGAGGAAAACAGACAGGAAGAATTGCTTGTGGACAAAGGCCTCAGCGAATCTGAGCCTCTATGCGTATCAGATGGTCAGTGGTGGATCGGCCATCGCGAAACCCACACTGGTATGGGTCAAGCAGCTTGCTTGATTCTAGGAAATGTATTAGACGCCTGGTTTATCATCTTCTCGAAGACTTTGCAGATGCAGCTTGTTAGAGCTATGGGCCGATAGCTGGATACGGACGATGGATCCTTGCCCTGCTTTAGGATAGGGATCACTATGGCCTCTTTCCAGGCAGAGGGGATCTCGCCGGAGGTCCAAATAAAGTTATACAGACAGAGAAGCGTTTTCTTCGTTTCAGAGGGCAGGTTTTTTAACATTTCGTATAGTATGCGGTCAGAGCCTGGGGCAGATCGGTTGCAACAGGTGAGTGATGCATACAGCTCTGCTAGAGAGAAAGGTAAGTTATATGGCTCGTTCCCGGTGCTCTTTCGGTCTAGGTTTTTCTTTTCTATTGCTGCTTTGTATTTTGTAAATGCTGGAGAATAATGTGATGAACTGGACACATGTTCAAAATGAGCACCCAGATGATTTGCTTGGTCCTCCAGGCTGTCTCCCTGCGTGTGTATCAAGGGAGGCGGATGTGTTTGTCGTCCTCTTACTCTATTGACCCTGTTCCAAACCTTGGCCTCATCCGTGTACGAATTGATGCTTGATAAGAATTTTTGCCAGCTGTCTCTCCTGGCTTGTCTGCGCGTTCTCCTACCTTGGGACTTAATTTGCTTGAAATTGACAAGGTTTTCAGCAGTAGGAGAATCGCGAAGCTGCCTCCATGCTTTGTTCTGCTGCCTACGCGCGTTCCGACATTGTTCATTCCACCACGGAACACGAGGTTTACGAGAAAGTCCACTTGTTTGGGGAATACACTTAGATGCTGCATCAATTATGAAGTTGGTAAAATACTCGACGGCACCGTCAACTCCGAGCACAGACATGTCAGCCCACGAGATCGTACTGGTAAGTGTCTGGAATTTCTCCCAGTTCCCTGCATCGACCTTCCACTGGGGGGCATGTGGTGGAGATTCGTATTGTCTTTGTGCTCGCAGCAGTATAGGGAAATGGTCGCTCCCATAAGGGTTTTTTATAACTTCCCATTCGAAGTTCAGGTAATATGGATGGAGAAGCTATGCTGAGATCTATGGAGGAAAAGGTTCTGTTTGCGAGACAATAATATGTAGGTTCTTTTTTGTTTAGCAGACACGCACCGGATGAGAAAAGAAAGTCTTCAATTAAACGGCCTCGCGCATCGATGCGAGAGTCACCCCACAGGCCGCTGTGTGCATTGAGATCCCCAAGAACAAGGTAGGGTTCGGGGAGCTCATCAATGAAAGACTGAAATTCTTGTTTATGCAGCTGGTAGTTTGGAGGTATATAGAGCGAGCAAATGGTTACCAGTTTATTTGAAAGGACAGCACGAACAGCCACGGCCTCCAGTGCGGTTTGCAGTGGAAAATGCTGACAGGCTACAGTTCTATCGAGTATTATGGCCACACCTCCAGATGATGCGGCAGCATCCTCGCGATCTCTTCGGAAAATATTATACTGACGGAGAAAGCTGCTGTTTCTAGAGTTAAGGTGAGTTTCCTGGACACACAGCACTTTTGGATTAAATTTGTGTAAAAGTTCTTGAATGTCGTCTAGGTTGTGCAGTAGTCCCCTTATATTCCACTGAATTATTGTGTTCATGTTGGAAGGAAATGTGCTGTGTGTCTTGGTCGAGTACTTGGACTTATCCTACAGAGCCTTTTCAGGCCCTGTAATTGGAGTTTTCCCCTTTTTGGGGTGCTCGAGAGAGCCTCGTCGCACCCTAGGCGCTCCATGCGCCATCTCGCATGTGGTAGTGTCCATTGCCTCATCCGGGGCTTTGGACACTCGCTCCAACGAGCGATGTGTACGTACAGGCTTCGTCTTTGAGGACAAAGCCTTTGCCCCCACCAGTGCGGAGGTTGATGGACCCTCCTTTGCCTCTGTGCGGCCCTGGCTGCTGCCAAGGTTTGCAGAGGCCACTGGTGTGGCCGAGTCGAGGGAGGGCAGGGCAGCCTTGGCTGCTCCCTACCGTAGGGGCGGTTGCCCCAGCCGACGGCTCGCTACGTGCAGGCCGGGCTGGTGGCGGAAGCCGATGCGACCGTGCCCCCTGACGTGCCGCATCAGCGTATGTAGTGTTATGAAAAGGCGAGCACCTTTTACGTGCTTCCCTGAACGAGATGTTCTCACGGACCTTTATAGTTATTATTTCTTTTTCTCTTTTCCAGCCTGGACAAGAGCGAGAATACGCCGGATGTTCGCCGTCACAATTTACACAGTGAGGCGTGGCCTCACAGCTATCTGAGGCATGGCCTTGCACTCCGCACTTGGCGCAGGTGAGTCGACCACGGCAACTCTGCGAACCGTGTCCGAACCTTTGGCACTGGTAGCATCGTCTCGGATTTGGGATGTAAGGTCGCACGTTCAGTTTGATGTAGCCTGTTAGGATCGTCTGGGGCAGAATGCTTGATGAAAATGTCAGAATTAGATGGTGTGTTGGTATTTCTTTATTGTCCCGCCTGATTTTTATGCGTTGCACATTGATGACATTTTGGTCGCTCCAGCCTTCTAGAAGCTCGGTTTCAGTCAATTCTAGGAGGTCTACGTCAGATACTACTCCGCGTGAGGTATTCATGGTTCGATGTGGCGTAACAGTTACCGGGTGCTGTCCGAGTGATTGAAGACTGGTGAGCTTTTGGTATTGTTGGTGATCCTTAACCTCCAACAGAAGGTCACCGCTGGTCATTCTGGTGATCTTGTAGCCAGGTCCAAGGTTTTCGGTCAGAGATTTTGCGACAACAAATGGTGAAATTATTCGGGCTGATTTTTCGGTTTTCTCACTGTGGATCACGTGGAATCGCGGGAAAGTTTCAGCTGGCTTTGTAAACGTATACAAGGATTCATCGGTGCGCCCCCTCTTCTGAGGCTGGCGATCAAGACGGGGAAATGTAGGGGTTCCCATGTAATTAGTTTTGTGTTCGGCAGCAATGGCGGCCACCCACCATGGAGCCCAACTTGGGGACGCTGCAGTTCTTAATGTTTAAGACAGCATACGCCAGCCGTACATCGCTACTATAACCGAATGTATTATGCCCATGGGAGGACAGGTACACAAGGTTAACCCAAGCCGCCTATGAAAAACGTGGAAGTAAGAGAAGAGAAGAGAAGACAGGACAGTAAAGAAAGGAGATAGGAAAGAAAAAGGTCAGAGAGGGGGATAGGAAAAGGCGACCAGCCGATTTCCCCTGGGTGGGTCAGCCCAGGGGTGCCGTCTATGTGAAGCAGAGGCCGAAGAGGTGTGTTGCCTCCGCCGGGGAAGCCTTAAAGGTCCAAACACCCGGCATCGGCTCAACCCCCAGGATCCCCCTTTCCCCAGACACGGCTAAGCCGCGCACGGCTACACGCGGGAGGGTCCAACCCCCATGTGCTCGGGTCCGTGGTGTCACAACACACCAAACGCCTGCTTTCGCAGACGCCCCTGCGGGGGCATTATCAGGCACTCAACCCAGCAAGGCACAATGTTTATATTCTTGTAATGCTTCTCAACAACATATTCATTGGTTAAGAAATGAACCTGGCAGCCATAAAGGTATTCTATTGTAGTAACTGTGAGCACGCTCTAAAGCTTCCTGTGCCATATGCAGTACAGCTATGGAAACAGTGGTTGCCACCAGGCCACCAATAAGTTCTATCACAGCAAGTCTGCTGCCTGAGAAAGTGACAGTTTTTTTTTGGCATCATTTCCAGATACCAGGCCATTGCAGATTACCCTGCCACAATGCAGTTGTCAACAGTACAGTTGTGGCAATGTGCGGCGCATGGAGCGCACTCTCGGTGAACTTCAGAAACAAGCTATCTGGCTTCAGAACAGAAACCTAAGGCTTGAAAACAAGCTTGACAGTGTCATGTCAAGACTTCTCACAGTAGAAATACTGCATGATCCAAGTAAATGCATGTATTACGTCGGACTGCCAAACATTGAAGTTTTCAAAAGCTTACTTGACCACCTAAAACCTCTCGCTAGTGAAATGACATACTGAGGTTCGAACCAGAAAGGCGAAAATGGCCCTCGTGGGCATCGAAAAGATAGTGAAATAGAAAATGAGTTTTTTATGACCTTGCTTAGGCTGAGAAGAGGAATGGGTGGTGTCGAGCTAGCACGCAACTTCCTAATATGTGAAAGCCAGGTTAGCCGCATCTTCACTACATGGGTGAATCTGCTGCAACGAGAGCTAAAAGAATTGACAACACTGCCTCCTCGGGAAGCCTTACAACCGTACCTGCCGAAGTCATTTCGAGACTTTGCTGACACAAGACTGGTCCTCGATGCAACTGAAGTGAGAATTCAACGATCATCGTCGCTGAGTGCCCAAAGGCAAACATTTTCGCCATACAAACATAATACATACAAGGTGCTTTTGGGGTGCACCCCTGATGGGTACATAGCATTTGTTTCCCGCCTTTGGGGTGGGTCGGTGTCCGACACGACGATCCTGGAAAGCAGTAGACTACTCGACGAGATGGTAGAAGGAGATGCAGTCATGGTGGATAAGGGTTTCACCTTCCCCTACTTACCACCTGGAGTGACTGTATACCGACCTCCATTCCGTCAGCGCCATCAAAACCAGATGCCACCAGCTGCAGTCCATGAAACGCGGCGCATTGCCTGTGCAAGAGTTCATGTTGAACGGGCTATTCCACGCGTGAAAAGTTTTCATATACTCGACCGCCCATTCCCAATTTCCATGATTGATATTGCTGATCATGTGTTTTAAGTGTGTTGCTTCCTCAGCAATTTCAGGAATCCGCTCATAAAAGGTGAAGCGGCTATTTAAGCACTGATGACAATTTCAGTGCAAAAACTGCTGTTTGGTCTCGTAACCAAAAATTCTAAAAACACCCGAGTAGTCGGACTAGACCATTTTATTATACATCAGCATCAAAGTGTGTTTGAACACATCTACAGGAAATTGCTCAGGATGGCTTAAAGAAATCATTCATAGTAGTTTGTTTTTAGTGACTGCAGATTGTACTAGCTTCGTTCCCAACTTCTGGAGGTAAAGCACTTCACTTTGCAAGCTTTCCTGTTGCTCGCAATACCTTTGAAGTGCTTTTAAATGTTCGTCAGCCTCAACTGCCGACACTTTCTGCCCTGCATGGTCCTCGTCGTCCTCTTCCCCCCCATTCTGGTTCATATTCTAACGCACATGTACCGTTGCGCAAGGATTGCATGATCTGTATGCTCTTTGGAGCACAAGAGGTCCACATCTGCAGGCTCTTGGATGCAGGCCCAAGCTTTATCTTCAGGGCAGTTTTCCACAGGATCTTCCATCCTAGGTTGGATGGAAGAATGGTGTCTGGGTTGTGTCTCTTCTAAATAGGGAAGAACTTACTCTAGGGACCTAAAAAGTTGTCCTTAGTAACAGAATGTCTCTTGTAATCATGTCTCCTGTATGTGATATTAACATGGCGAACATAGGAAAACCAACCAAACCATTTTCAAATGTCTCTTATAACCAAGTGTCTCTTGTAACGAGATTTTACTGTATTAGTGTGTTGATATTTTACTGCTTTGTAAGGAAATAAATTCATGAAAACAGTGTAAAATGCAAGTTGTTTCAATTTCAGTCTATTCAGAGAAGGCACACGTATCAGACAAAGGTATATTGTCACGTGTGCGGTCCTGTGACATTACATACAGAGAACACATCAGCTGCCACATTCAAATGGCTTGTGAGATCCCACATTTTTATTATTGGTGTGCCATAAAGGCACACAAGCAGTAG
>NC_051164.1:57480243-57509104 GCF_013339745.2 Dermacentor silvarum
TGTAGCATACCGCTACATTATCCCTCTGCATCCCATGCTGTTTATTGGTGAAGAACCGCTTTTTAATGCCAAAGCAGTCCTCGATTTTTTGAATGATGTTGTGCTACATGTTATTAGCCCAATAAGTTCGTAGCACATCCTCTCTCCAGAGGATGTTGCTGAGATAATTTTTTTATAGCACATGCCTCCAGGCTCTTGTGGTTCAAGGGCTCTGTTTAGGTAGTAGTGCTTCTTGCCAATTACTGCATCTTAAATATTTTAAATATATTATTCTTCTTTCTCAATGCATTCCTCATTTCATAGTACACATCATTAGTCATTGCCATGATTTTAGTACATATATATTTTACGCACTTTACAGCGATAATTTTAGGCCCCTTTACAGCCACGTTTCATCCACTTCTCAGAATTCATTGCTCGGCGGCACATTCACAAACACTGGTATGGCGCTCTTTGGCCATAACTGGCCCTTGCGCCATAAAACACCACACATCATCATCAGATTGTCTGATTACGTGTAACTCTGTTTCGACTCCACCTTACACACGATAAATTTTAATATTTTTTGTCGTTGAAGAAAAGCAGTTACCTAATGAGCGAAGTTGGCGTCGAAGAGGTCCATTGAAGATCTTACCCAGTTATACGTACCCAGTGAGCCAAGTTGGCGGGAGATAGCTTTATTTAAGTTAGGCACACCGCAGTTCCATATACGCAGTGCCCTAAGGTTGCGGTCAAAGAGGGTCACCGAAGAGCTCCACATGCCGTGTGTCGCGTTTTTAGTGACGCAAGTCGATGCGACTGGTGGTTTTGAACCGGGTTCACTCAGCACAGCAGCTCGATGCTCAGACCATAACACCGCACGGAAGACCGGCACATACCAAGGTGTTCAAGTTGGCCGAAAACAGAGACTGGGCCGGATAGATAGACCCCTAAAAGAGCATAATAGATACCGAAAATTAGCGTAAGGTTCCTTAAGAAGGATAATGGCAGTAAAGTTGAATTGGTAAATTGAGTAAATCTTCACCCACCTACACTCAAACTCACAAATTCTAACTTTTCAAGACAATATGATTTTCAATGCAAATATTTCATTTTTAGGTCATATTTCTTACCAAGGTGAATAGGTGCCACATGCTGCACGCTATTAATTAAAATGTCTGCTTGAATGCTTGAACTCAAAGAAAGACATGCAAATTAGTTTTACATTTGTATTCAACCTATCCCCGGACACCCGCTTATGTCTCGATGTAGGTCAAGCATCCTTGTCACACGTCTTGAAAACTTTCAAAATGATACCTTCGGATGCTTTACTATCCCCGAATGGATATCATATGGCTACCCTTCCCCGTTCATCAATGACTAATTTAAAATTGAGCAAAATGACCGTGAAGGGTCGTTAAGTTGCGTACGTTGCACGTTAAACCGGTTTTCTATAACTACTTTTCGCAACAAAATGACAGTAACATGTCAGTGGGGAAGCACGACGCCCGTAATGTTTTCTTTAGCTTGCGCTATAATGTATTCGATGGGCACCGTCTGCATTGGGCGCCATCTGCAATGGACACCACTTGGGCGCCATCTGCGTTTCAAGAATACACAGCGTTGCCCCTAGCGGCTGTGATGAAATTATTGAACCGCTTCTTTTACGCCATCCCCTATTCGCATAACAAAGGATCCTGCAACGGCAGAAGCAAGAGCTGAAGCCTGTGCGATTTTCGTTGACGAGAGACAGGGCCTTCCCTGACTCATCGACGTTACCTTTTTTCAAGCGGCAGCGAATATATCAGCCGCATAGCCAATGAAATTTTCTCATCCGCTCTCCCCGCTTTTTTTTTTTTGGCTTATATGTAATTACAACCAAGCAGTGTAGAATGGTGTGCAATGGCGTCCTTTGTGACTTTCTGTCACCTTCGAGTGTTAGCACAGGATGGATGGTTGTACGCGGAAATATCATTGTGTCGGATAGCCCAAAGAAACAGCTTATGCGTTGGAACCAAAATCGTCCTTTGTACTTCTTGAACTGTGTTTGCGAATCCTATGCCAAATTCACAGCTTTTCGTTCCTAAGCGTTTTTTGCCATTGAAGGCCACCTTCGCTGAGAATTTGTCCAGCATCAGGATTGGCTGTAAATTGCTCTTAGAAAAAATTGTATTGTTGGGATATTTCGTGATTATGAACATGTTTTTGTTTAAAACGAATATTTGCTAGGCGGAACTTCCGGGAATTTCCTGGCCGTGGAAGCTGCTGCTGGCTACATCTGTACTACCCTCGTGAATCTGTTGGTTGCCGGCTCGGCCCTTCACAGAATCACGCTGTGAAACAGCAAACGGTATACCTAAATATAATCAGTACAGCAGCTATCCGTTTTTGAGCGCGTGAACTTCTTATTAAGGTTTTAAGGGGAAACTTTCTACGTTTTCTTTCCAGGTGTTAGGCACGTCGGCTCCGTCGACTTCTTGCCAAGTAACCTAGGCTGCTCCTAGAGCTAGTGCAATAGTAAGCAGGGCTGATACTGCAGATCACGTGATGAAAAGTGGGCCGTTCGCGGAGACAGCGTAATGCACGGGAGCCTAGATCACCTGTGTCACGTGTGGGAAGTTTTTGAGTCTTGTCGATCGGCGGGGCACCAAGACGCGTAATCGTTGCGGTAATTAGCTGTGCTGATAAATGCATTAAAGAGGAGGAACACTTTTAGAGTGTTTACTTAACCGCTTCACGAAATCCACGCTTCAGATAGATTGCGAAATGCGGGTTTCATCTGCAGAATGTTTTGGCACATCATCAATGTGAAGATTCCGCGCGGTGATTGTCATTCTTATAATAATGAAAGAAAATGTAAGCTCAGTGAGTATTTTTTTGTCTTTAGCAAGCATGGTCGCGCATGCCTGCATGAGACACCGGATAGCCTGGTTTTTTCACCTTTAGGCAACCGCGTCGTTTTTTTATTGTTTCGTTGATGTGGCATCGGAAACGTGCTAGGGCAAAAACAGTAACGGCCCTCTAACCTCGCTTAGCATGTGCACGCCTAAAACAAAAGAAAAAGCAGCTGCAGTATCAAACAAGAAAACCGCGATGTGTTTCAAATCGTTGACATAATCATTGAACAAAAGCAGTCACCGTCACGAAATGCCCTAGTAAAGGTTATGGTTGGTCCTCTATAAAGATCATGAAAATGATAAGAGGTAAAAGATATCGTCCAATATATAAACACAGAAGGGTGCCGTTCAATTTTGTGCAGTTTTACTAGTTTATGTCAAGCACCATTGTTTACGGTACCTTTAGGGATACATACAAAACACCAGCCTCGTATGTCACGTATGCGAGTGAAGCGGAAGGGGGACATCGTCGAATCTAAACCATATAGATAAGGTGGCCCAATGGTTGCTATAGAAAAGAGCCAAGCACCAGAATATAACGGAAAGCTTACGCCTCAGATTTAAAAGAAAATAGAAATATAGCCCTCGTGAGGCAAGAGATGCCACGAATCTTCCCCCTGTATACATCACGCTTGTGCTGTATAGTGTAGCGACATAATGTCCGCAAACAAAGCACGGGTTCGCGAGATAAAGCACGAAATCTCGCCAGCGCAGGCAGAGAGAAGAGGCCAGAGGAGAGATAGGCCCTTACGAGCAACTCTGCTTCGGCTGACATGCTTTCGCGATAAAGCCAACCACGGTTTCTACCATCCCCTCTCACGGGGATCCTGTCGACTGGGCCTCGGCGCGATCTCGACGTGAGTCCGGATTCTCTGACAAATAGCCTTCGACACGCTTGGCGTTGGGCACGCCTTTCTCAAGAAGATCCCATACACTAACCGATAAGGTAACGCTGGTGTAGGGACAGCGTCGTCTCCGCAATCTCCATGATTCGATCTGCCCTACGTTCAACGCTGGCATATGTTACGCGGTTGTGAATTGTAAACGAATCTGAAGCTATAGCCAGCCGTCGTGTTGCCGCTAGATGCATCGAGCGTTGTGTCTAGTGGTTACGAGAGAAAATACGCCCTTGTTTGCTTCTTAGCGAACAGTGAGCGTAAAACGACTGGGAACGGTGCGCCCCCGATAAACAAAGGCCATCAGACGAACAATGGTAACTCATTCATTCATTCAGGTTTGAAAGTTTATTGAACATAAGTAAACTATACAGTTACAAAGTACACATTTTGGGACCCAACAAATTTGTTAAAGGGTCCCTACCGATTGTTATAAAGGTAAGAACACTTCTATGGCAGCTGCTATTTTATACTCAGAAATGACATAAAATAAAAGCAGCTAGATGAGTGCCGCCTGTTTTGTTTCCAATACAATATCGCACCATGGGCGGCTTTCATTTTTGCTCAGAATTTCGTCAGGACAGCGGCCATGTGACTTAACACTAAAAGTGAGCTTGTATATTAATTTTATATTTTATACGCAGCGTAAATACTAAGAATAAAAATAGCCACTTCCGCTTTTTGAATTGCATTAAAGTTAGTAAATAAAAGGCAGATAAATCGCCATTACCTTTATATATAAAGAATCTACGAGCGAGAAGCTAACGTATCATTAAGATGAATTTTGTTTTACGTTACCATAAGCTATCAAAGCAGGCAAATGAATATTGTCAAAGCTTATTGCGAAATAGCCGTGCAGCCGACACCCGACATTAAATATCAAATGTTTCCTCTTCACCTGTGGGAGACACGCATTGTATGTTTAGGAGAATAGAAAATTTGGCAAATGTTTGACTATTTACATTCAAGAAGGCAGATCGAACATTTTGACGAAAAAAAAAACAACAAAGAACAAAGAACAAGCAAAAGAATGCAATGCATTAAAGTTGGCAAAATCTGAAATTTTAAAAAATTCTTTTCGTCGGATTCTGTTTTTCCATTTTTTTCATGCGTCATCGCTACCTATAATGAGATAGCTCAGTTCATTTTGCTGTAAAGGTATATTTGCCCAATGATTAAGCCCAACTGAAATATAATGTGAGAAATCACAGTTCTGCAGCAAGTCTGGTTAAATTATTTCCCAAAAATTGCCCAGCAACATGAGAACAAGGTGGGAGCAGGAGCTTTGTTCTCGTGTTGCTTGTTCTCACCTTGTTCTCGTGTAAGTCTTGAATTTCCATCTCCCACATTCCACGTGTTTTCCCTGGATTACCAAGAATTGGTCACGCAGGCCATGCGCTCCTCGTGAGATTTCGGAAATGTTCACACCTTTGAGCGCGCTACGGTAGGGACTTTGTGACACACATCTGTACAATGCAGCGCCTTAAGGGTACCTACAAGTGACATGGAAACAACCTTGAAATAATTGGTGAGCATATTTCACCAATGAAGGCTGCTAATTTAGTACTTGAATCATCTCGAGCAGCCTACACTATACAGAGTTCGTAATAAAAGGCTTCGACCTAATACAAAAATCTACACCGGGAATATTTTACTTTTATCTTTGTTCTGCCGTTTGGAGTACAAAACATACATTTTTGACTCTAAAAGAAAACTTGAGACCAGAATGAGTAAGCAACAAAGGAGATACAAGAAATTGGTCGTAAAAGTTGGGATTCATGTTAACAAAACATGACCTAATATTATATTTTAGTTTAGAAAATTATTGTAGCCGTTTTACAGTTTGAAATTTCCTGTGGCATGTAGAACTTTTCTTCAGTTTGACAACTCTAACTGGCGGTCGTGATTTGCCCGACACGTACACAATATATTCTAAAAGGTTGACGCTTCTGCAGATAAACTTGAGTTGGCCTTCCACGCTAATCCTGTTGTGGTTGTTTTCTTGTCTTTGTTGTCTTCGTCCCATCGCGCTTCTTCAATTTACGATGAGGATGAACCGACTCACCCAAATCAAGCTGCTGCAACTACTGAACAAGTTGCTTATACAAATGAAATGGTGTGATGTTAATGTTTCGACGCAACCTAAGAAACAGACCATATTGCACAGTTATTCCTCATGTGTGGTAGGTATACTGGCACGGATGAGGTAGATCGTACGGTGAATAGCTGGCCCTTTGAAATGCTAGCGCAATTTTAAGGGCATTGAATAGTGTTGCGCGCAACTCTGTAAACAAGTAAGAAAGCATGATAATTCATAGAACCAGTGAGGGTTTGTATGTTCAGTAATAAATATTATTCGCGACTGAGTCTGCTATCTGTACAAAAAGATGCGCATAATGGTTTACTTCGTGCATCTTTAACGATTTTCAACGGTGTTTGGCAGTGTACGCCATAATATTTATGGCACACGTAATGTAAGAATGTATGAATTACTGTCATAAGCTACGGTGACTTACTTAGGCAGTAGTTTACTCTACCACTCCTCGATCGTTCGTCACCTTTGTCTTTAACTTCCTTCCTGCTACTCACAACAAAATTAGGGGGTTGATTCCCCACAGTGGTGGCCGCATTTGAATATGTGCGAAAGTTATAAACAGCCTTGTACCTAAATTTAGTTGGAAGTTAACGAAAGCCAGGTCGTGAAAATAATCCAGGGCCCTCCACTACTACGTTCCTCACACACCACTACGAAGTTGCAGGTCTTTAATTCCTTATATAACCTGAAATATTACGAGCGACCAAGCTGAAAAAGATCAACGCAAGGTTAGTGGAGAAGAAGACACCGGTGCGGATTGGCGAGTAGATGAGGACACCTACAATCTCTCCGAGAATGAAGGGTACACAGGGAGTTCTGCAGGCCGTGTAAGCTTTAGGACAGGTAACCGGTGGTCTATCAGTGTAAGAGAGTGAGTGCCAATAGAACAAAAGCACAGTTGATGATTGCATAGAATTAGTTTGTATGAGGAAATTATAAAATTTGTAGACACAGGACGATATCAGCTGGCGCAAGACAGCGGTTAAGTAGAAATTACGAAAACAAGTCCTTCGTACTGCTGTGGGAATAAAATAGGCGGATGCAGTGGCGGTTGCAGGTGCTGGTGTTGCTGACAATGATGATGTTCATAACGATTTGCCTCAAACCTCTGGCCTCATAATTTAGATATTTGCGATGTTTCTATGGATAATTTAGTTTTGTTCTGGATCTATGCGTATCTAATTTTTAATAAGTGCCGAGGTGTCTCAGGTGGATGTTTTTTTTTCCGACTCGCAAAAGGCCCACATACTTCGCAACTTCTGCGGAAAGTGTTGACTGTTCGTTCGATTGATTGTTGGTTTGTTGATTCCAGAGCACTGCCAGATGTCAATAAAAATCTAAGCTTCCTGTGCACTTTGTCAGAGATAACACTCCAAGTGGCGAATGCTTCGGTGAAGATAGGACACTCTAAAGTTGAGACGTTTAGTCGAGGAACCGTGAAGGCACGAATATGACGCCCAGCTTTCAACGTCATTGGACACGCGTTTGCTTCAGCCCCATTAAGAACCCCGATGCCAAGAAATTTGATGCCGAAGCATTCGATCCTCCGAAACTTCTCGGAAAAGACGGCCATGCAGAACCCGTCTTTCCAAAAGCGCTTAATTGTTGTAAGGGCTACATAATATATCTATTGCTGGTGAAACTACTGGTATAGGAGTTCATTGCTTTTCAGGTTTAGGACTACACTTCTAACGTCAGAGGCATTTCCGCCGGAAGTTGGAAGAATCCGAATTGACGGGTCGTCGCTTCGACGACAAGGCGGAAGTTTAGGGGACAACAGCTTGTCTGTTTACATGACACATACACACACAAAAAAAAAGAGAAATTGGAAGTGTTCAGGTGGTTTGGCTGAGCCCACAGTCAGGCCGAGCTTACAGGCCTTCGGCGAGACACAATCCAATAACTGTCACTTCAGAGAGCGATCGGGTTTTACTTTAACGAATAAACTAAACTTACCAAAGGGAAGTCGCATGTAGCCAATAACTAGCTCCGATACATCCAACAGCACAAAGGAAAACAGCCATAACCTACCCTGAAGATAAGCAACACTACGGTGGGTTAAGGAGTGTAACACAGTGAATACCTTATAGTAACTGGATTTGGTGCACATCAAAATACAAGAAAAGAACAAAAACATTAGAAGAAAGCGCGAAGTGTACTCCTCTGTAGCATCTCTGCGTGTGCCCATTTGCATGTGTGTTTGTGCGTGCGTGTGCGCGCGTGTGTGTATGCGCTGTCCAGACGGGGTCTAAAAGTGAGGGAATATGAGCCAAATGCATTCTCCCACCAGTGCTGAAAATAGAAGCTTGCGTTAGGGGCATAATTTATACAGCCGTCAAATGACCCCTCCTGTAACCGTCACGTAAGCGGCGTCCGTCATGGGACAGTTTCCGCGCTGTTTTCTCCTCAAAGATTGCACGCCGGTGATGTTGGCTGTCGCTCTTAACATCGCGGGTGTTCCAGTTTTAAAGAGAGAACGGCGAGATAACGGCAAGAAAACGCTGTCTCGTGACGCATATCGGTGCCTTGACGGTGACACGACGCGACATTTGACGCCTCTGTGGATCATGTATAAGCGGCAAAGTTCAATGCCCCTTACGCTTTAAGACGACATTATTGTTCCCATATGGGGCACCGGCACAGAGACGCTTCTCGAAAATTTGTGTAAAAAAGTTGGGCGAAGACGTGAAAGCGATAGTGAAGTTCAGCGGTTCGCTGAAGCTCCGCAAGCAATGTTTTAAGAATACGCCAGAATGACATGCTGGCGTGATTTCGCCTGCTCACCAGAGACAATGGCATGACCCTTTTTAGGCGCCTCACAACGTTAGTGGGACGAGGCCGGTTGCCTCTGGCAAGCGCTGCGGGCGTCGCACCTCAAAGGTGCATGAAATTAGTGCAATTGAAAATGGTCAGCGTTTGTAGCTAGAAATGCAGTGTGTGGCTTTGTATGCAAACAGGCGATCAGCAAGAACGCTGCTGTGTTTAAGCCATAACAGTCTACATAATGTCATGTCTGCCCATTGACGCAAAAATCGCCGGACGCGGGCGTCGTGCCTGGTTCCGGCGCTCACACCCCAGTTGGCGGTGACGTGCCAGAATAGAACAAGCTATGCTGTAGCGCGGCGGCCACTAGAACTGGCCTTTTTCCTGCGCAGCTTCCATCCCTTTGCTGATTGTAAGCGCCAGTAACAGCTACACTGGCACGAAC
The DNA here is from genome assembly GCF_013339745.2 of Dermacentor silvarum. Classification (NCBI taxonomy): domain Eukaryota; kingdom Metazoa; phylum Arthropoda; class Arachnida; order Ixodida; family Ixodidae; genus Dermacentor; species Dermacentor silvarum. Next base: position 57,489,319 of record NC_051164.1, read on the forward strand.
TCTCTGTCGCGAAATATAATCGGTACGAGAAATGAACTAGCGATAAAAGAGTGCTCCCATTCACCCCAAGATGCTTCCTTGCATTTTTTTTCATATTGTAGGTCTTTGCTGGCCATTCGGAAAAGAAACATAAAGTTTGAATAGTGCGACACAAACACCAATATTGCTGTCATTTGTAGCTGCACCTTGTAGCCCATTAGTGACAGCGGCTGCAGCGCAAACATTTTGGCGACTGTCAGTTAGGGCAAAGGTACGGTAGATTGGACTGGTTCCTATCGCGCTCCAACTCGGTTTTCAGCGATGCGGAACGCTGTCGAGGTTAGAGCCAGGGAATGCCTGCCCCAGCCGAACGTGCTAGCTGCTCCCAGAGTAAAATGAATAACCAGGTGATCCAGTTTCTGTCGAATCTCGGTCACGCTCCCAGGTTGAAGGTGGGAACAGCTCCGGGCGCTCTGAATGAAGCAGGCTGCATCGCCTCTAAACATTCCGGGTCCACGAAGCCTGCTTTGATGTGGATACAACTGAGTGTTTATTAGCGCAGCACCATCGTGGGAAAAGCGGCTCTGTTTTTTTTTTCGTTCTTCTTATTAAACACAGCGAAACGAGACAGAGGGAATAATTTGCCCCCTTTCGTCAACGTCCATACCTAAGGAGAGAACACAGATTATTCTCCCTTTAGTGAGAGTATTTCACTGGCTCTGATCCAGTTTATGCGGCTCAGGGCGGTGCATCTGTTCACCACTTACCTGCACTGCGCTAGCGAATGCCTGGCTTCCCAGAGACCCCTATATCCTCGTACGCGCGAAGTTCGCTTCACCACAATGCAGGTGAGCTCAGTGTAACAGACTTCACTACACCTGCGCAGGTTTGCTTCGAAGCGGGCCCACACTTGCTGCACTTGTGCTGCACGGAACGCACCTACGCGCTCGCGTGTTGATTATAGGAGCGGACGAGCCTGTACACACCCACAAAATCGGTGGTAGGCTTCTTAAAATTCACCAGCCTCTGTGAGTGCGTTTGACGAACATGACGATGAACGCATTATTTCGCGCGCGCGCGTGTGTGTGTGTGCGCGCGAGTGCGTTTTTTGATACTTTTCTCTCTCTCCTTTTTGATATTTTTTATTGGCACTTCCATCCACAGTGCTCGATGAATAACCTTGGCTCAGCGGGGTTCTACCCCCTGACTTTCCCTCATACCTTCTCTTCTCTCTTTCGGCTCATTCTCTCTAGGACATCACCTCTTGCTGGATCCATTGTACCTCGCAAGAGTTTTGAGAAGTACTAGAAATGCAAAGTGAAATACAATGGTCTTCCGGAAATTTCGCCATAGTAATAAGTATGGGTTAAGGAAAAGTGCCAACGCGAATAGGCATTGCATTTCAGAACACATAATGAGTGTGTGTTTCAAAAACGTGTTTCGGGAATTACATGCCGCTACGTAAACTAAACCATTTAAATGCCAATTAGTTAAAATCTTGATGAATCATGTTCGCATTGGCTATGGTACAGCTTCAATGCCAATGTCCACAACTGCTGTTCAACTTAAACCTTAACTGTTAAACAAAAACATACCTGAGAAGCCTATCTATTAACCAGTTTCGCGATGGAGAACAAAAAATCCACCTCCATTTCACCCTGTAAAAATGGATGTACAGTGAAGCTGGTGCGGACGTCAGGCAAGCACCACCACCACAAGCGACCTACGTCACGCTCGCACGCATGTGTGCAATAGTTCAGCATACATTATCATTATTCTCAGCCATCCGCACAAACGCAAGTGCCTTATTGAAGAAAGTTAATGTTTAAACGTAAATTGCGTCATAGAATGTGTAAAGTACGACTTACACACACATATACCTTCGGATTGTTATTCGAACATCCGAGAAAATATATATCCGTTACGCGGAAGCTGGAAGACAAAGCCTTTTTCCATTCGCCGTTTGACGCCTGTCTGAGTGGTTGTGCCGCCTGGTTTAGGCACTGTCAGCTCAACATACATCCTCATTCTTGTAGGCTCTTCGCCTAAGCGCAAGCGCGTCATTGAACTTATTCAATTTCTCAAAGTAAAATGCATCAGAATATTCGTAAAGTGCGACTTACACACAACCCGCAGAAATGGTAGCATCACACTGTATTTCGAATATATGAGAAAACGTAATTATGTCACGCGGAAGCGCAAAGACAAAGCCTTCGAGCTGGCGTTTGTTCTTGGTCCTTCCTCCTGGCGCAAGTGCGTTATTGAACTAATTTAATTTCTCGAAGTAAAGTCTGTCAGAAAATTAGAAAAGTACGACTGACACGCAACCTATAGACAAAATGGCTAAGGATTGTAGTTCGAATATGAGAGAAAACACAATTCTGTCACGCGGAAACTCAAACACAAACCCCTTTGCCAGTGGTGGTTTTTGGCTGGGCACGCCACGAAAATTGCCGACCAAATGGAGGCTAAGAGCTTCGCTGTAAAACTCATTGCATCGAATAACCCACTGCCTCATGCACAACGAGCTTCCGTTCCGCAGCGCAGTGGTCCATTCATCTTCCGGTACGGGCGAGAATCAATGCATGCGAAAAGAAAATGCTACTACGGACAGTTGCATATCTCCTCCAATACGTTCAATACCCGATCACCGGAAAGCTGAGATGAAATCGGGCTTAGCGATGGTAGAAAGTAAGAACATGCGGACAAGTTTGGTCAGGTATGGACGCTGACCATATAACTCAAAGGTTCTGCACCGAACTACACATACCGAAACGCACGGTAACCACCGCATGGGTGTTTCGTGGAGGGAGTTAGCTTGGTTCGGAAAAGCGAGAAAGAATTAGAAAATCAAACACAAACGCGGCTCCCCAGCTAAAGGGGCTTGCAACGTTGCTTGCATTCTGCATCGCGTTGCTCAAGACAATGGCACTGCTATAGTTCAAGACAAAGGCACTGCTATAGCGGTGGTAAATCACACCCTTCGGACGATACACTGAATTAATTTCAAAGACTGATACGACCACAGCAGCACTACAAGCGGTAGTAGCAGCGATACAACATCTCCCAGTAACACTTATCACTACACCCATCATATTTACTGATTCAATGTCAGCATGTAGAAAACTCATACATGACGACTTACCTAAACATATCACACAACAGTTACAAGAATGTCTCCATCGGTAGGTAGAGATTGTCAGGATTCCTGGTCATGAGGGGATGTTGGGGAATGAACGAGCTAATCAGCTTGCCTGCGATATGATAGTCCAGGCTCCCAACATCCCCCGACCAAATCTATTCATCTCACCAACGCCTACGCCACAATTGCACCCATTTAGGAACTAGCGCATGATATACCCTAAGCTACACCAAGACATTACAAGGACACAAGGTACACTCATTCGACAAGCCCAGACGAACACCCTGCTCACTCCAGCACGGAAACACCTCCTCCAAGGCATACCTACTGAAGACCTCCCTCGCAGTAGCCACTGTGGTGTATATATCCTCTCAAAACATCACATATCCTATGGCAATGCCATCCAAAATACCCCCCTTACTCATACCTTCATCCCCCCCACCTACCCCTTCCTCCGAGTGGCTGACCGCCGCAACCACCCTTCACGACCAACGATTCCTTGCGGACTTCATCGGCCTAGCGCTGAAGCACGCCGCAAGCGACGCCCTGGACTGGGGGCATCGATGCATTATTTTATCGCAGAATAAAGTGATTTCTAGCTCTCTCTCTCCATGATTGGATTTGCAGTCAAGGCGACACCAAGGGGAAAAAAGGGGAGGCTATATAAGAATAATCAAATATAGATAGACAGGAAGAAAGCAAGAGAGCAGCAAAGACGAAAAGGAAATGAAGAAAGGATGGAGCATGGCTGTCGGAGTTTCCGCTCGTCGTACAGCGATCTGACGGCGGGAGAAGAGAGGGCAACGGTGGAAAACAAGTGGCACAGCCAATATCGCACGACGCAACGGTTGCGGATTCTCCCGCGCTTGCAAGCGTCGGCAAATCCTTTGAATGTGCGTAGTTGTATAGGCGCATTTAGCTAACTTGCAAAAGAAAGCACTGCGAGCTTTGTCCAACTCTGGCAAGTTAGGCCTAATATTTTCGCTTGGTCCAAGCATGTTCTATCGTGTTAGAGCGCATCTTCCCACAAACTCTAGTTTATCTTTGATGTTCTGCGGACTCGCTAGATGAAGAATAATACGATTGTGCGAATGCTTGAACTTTTGGTTATGAATGAAATAGTCATACAATTTCGCGATGTTTGGATTCCTTAAGAACGATGTGCGGTCGACGGTACTTTACGTGGGTAACTTAACGAGCACTACATTTTGCTACGTGCAGCTGCGCCCCCCATGGTGTTTCCTCCTTTTTTTTCAGGGCAGAGACGCGACGTGTTTTTCAAAAACAAAACAACCCTGAGCTAGTAGCCGAAGGTTACTCATTGTGGATAATTCATGACGCAGCAACACATACAGATCTGCAGTAATATACTGTGTTTGCTGTCATCGTCATAGCGCTAATGATATGGTAACATTTCCTGTCTCATTTATAAACTTCTGAATCTCATAGCGTAAATAGGCTTTTGTTTAGTGAACTGAATCCACGAAAGGTTTATATCTGACTTTCTGGAAAAATTCTATATTCGGCATTTCTATCGACATTCAAAGGCAATTTTCTCGAATATTAATATTCGTTTATATTCGATTCGACCAATTTCAGTATACTAACAATCCTAAAGATTCAGTAAAGAATCTATCGGCAGGTGCCAAAACAAACTGTTTTGAATCTTTAGACATATTTACACTCTTATAAACCTATGGAACCTTCACCGAAGTATGGTGAATAATGTCCATCTTGACCGCCGACATACTTATAGCCCACCTCTGACACTTTGATTAGGACGTGGTCGTTGCATACTCAAGTACGTGGGCTTAGAGGAATAGCATCGTTTGAGTAACATTACTATTTCGACATTGCCATAGAACACCACATAATAGACAAAAGGCGCAAGTGTTACTTACATTCATGGACATTTCTGAGGTCTGCGGTAATGCGAGGCTATTTGAATGCGCCCCCTAGTCCTAATAGCTGGCAATTTCACGAGGAGCTGCGCCCGGCCAATGTTTCTTCCTACTTTGGCCCGAGTGTAAAGAGGCCTAAAAACAAAACTACAGTCGAAGGCAGGGTACCTGAGTTGATAGGAAATATTGAAGAGAGAAAAAAGACTAGTCGAAAGTGGTTGTTTAGGAAGAATGCGAGGCGCGCGTGCTTTGTGCAGCCTCGAAGACCGAAGAATTTGGAAATTGAATGTGCGCTCGGTTGGAACTCCCATCTCGAGAGCTGAGGCACGCAGCCACAAGTAGCGGGAGATTCGTCCGGAGATGTTCGAGAAAGAAATTGCGGTAGGAATCCTTGGCGTAGGCCATCTCTCAAAGTGGCCGTAAGGGAACTAAGTCTAAGGAGACGAACGCAGTCGTTTAGTCTGTATAGAAGTCATTCTTCTAGATGCATGCACAAAGAAGGATGGTGGTTTCTGCGTGCCACGAAGCTTTGTGACATCGTGTAGAACTTCGCAAGCTGGTGTTACCGAACAGCTCTTGTGCGCACGCCCCCTTATCTTAGCATGAGAGCAATGCGAAAAGTAAAATCCTCTGCATCTGCCCTAATAGGCCGCGAATGCCTCAGGGGAAATTTCCAGAGAAGAAGCATTTGCGGCGGATATTTCCCACGTGGCATACCAAATGAACCTATTAGGTGTGGATGTCTTCTAGTTGGAAGAATACCGGCCTTTCGAAATTTTGCGGCCTTATTAAGGCTAACGATAGGTCGTGAGTGCGTTTGTCTTTGTTTTACTTTTAGGCACCCGCAAGTAATTTGTTCTCTCTTAAAACCCTGGCATGTTTATTAGGAGAAGCCTGACAGACAGTTTTAAACAGAATGTCCGTTCACTAAGATGGCTAAGATCTTGAATTTACCGAGAAGCCGTACTCAAGGAAAAAAAATTGCTTTCCCGCATTTTCTAAAATAATTTCATATCGAGTTAGGCTTTCGCGTTGCCTTATATAAGGTTGATTTCTAAACTCATGGACTTCACTACGTGCAAGCTCCAGAATTTTCGAAAAGTCAAACCCATTTGCACAAATAGCTTTCGAAAGTTCGATTACTTTCAGCCGCCAAAAGGTAAGAGCTACGAACGATCCTATACGCAGATATCAGTAACGTGGAACGTTTACGCGAAATTGTCAAGACGAAATACAGGAGCACATCCTTACTTTACAGACAACAAAAGCGACGTAACCAGGCAAAATGCCTGCATTACCTGCAATACTAAGCCTCCGTGTAGGTACGCGTAGCGGGAACTACGAAGCTCACAAACCGAGCACAGTGTAGCTTCCTTAAACTGTCGAACGAAAATAGAGTAAACAACTGTATCGTGTAATTTATTTGGCATATATGTTGCGTTTTTTAGATGCACCAAATTAAAAAAAAGTGTCTGTGGCAGATAACACAATTCTAACCCTTGAGCTAAATTACTCGATGAGGCGGCCATTACTTCTATGAGAAATCGAAATGTTTAATTACAATAATTACCTTCTAAAGTACCTTCCGGGGCTCATTTCAATCTGCGAATGGTAGCTAGCGAGTTCGCATGGGATATCCGCTTGGAACAAATTCCTAGGATGGCAGCGGTGTCCAGATATGCGGCAGTAAACTTGTGGTACATGTTCACTGTTGTTCCACTTACTTTTTTAAGAAAACGCTGTTTTATGCATTGAAGCACAAAAGTAACTGGAACACCAATGCATTTCGTCGGACCCTTTGAAATTATTATCTCGAAACTGGGGCCCTCCTGCGAATTCGTTCACAGTGGATACGCGTTGCGAACTAACTGGCTACTGTCCATAAATTGAAATATGTTGTGTAAAGCAATGATTTAAAAACATTTTGGCGCAATAACGTTAATTCTTCGATTACGCATGTTGATGTTATGAAGAAGTAATGGCGGCCTCATCGAGTTGCTGGTCAGCTGCTGGACGGAACCGAATGGCGTCATATATAGTCAGACAATCTTCTCTTGATATATATTCACACACGCGCCAAACGTGGACTTCGTGATGGTGTCGCAAGACGGTAGAGCATGTCCAAGGAGCGCGAGTGAGTAGCAAGGCTGTGTCTTGTACATAATGCATTTCGGCGGCGGTACTACATTGTTTCACTGCTAATCACATTAACGTTGACAGCTATCTGGAAGTTACTACACCCAGATTTTCGTATAATCCGCGGTGGCTTCATCTAAACTGGCATGGTCACTGTTTAAGTATTTTTTGCTGAATTCATGTTCCGTATTAGGTATAGGTAATACAGACCACAAAGTCAATGGCAAGCAAGGACTCTATTAAGTTTTCATTGAGAACCTTGTGCAATCCGCCCTCGTGGATAAGTGGCATATCTTCATGGTGAGGTCAACAACCTAGTGACAATAGCTGGCGTGAAAGACGCTCATTGAAGAGCGCCACGAGCCCAGTGGCACAAACCAAGTGATACCGTTCACGTGAACGAAGTTAGGTGCAAGAAAGATACCGCTAACTAGGTGTTGTACCCAAAAAATGCTAACATTATTGAAGAAAAAGATATGCAGCCAGTGTGCCTGGACATATCAGAGGAGAAAGGGATGCCGAGAAGGTGTGCACTACTACCGAGGACTGATGTCTATTCCCTGCGAACGTCTACTCCCTCCCAGCTAAAGCAAAAAAAAAAAAAAAAAACAGCTAGTGAAGTTTAAGCAGATGGTGGTATCGAAAAAATTCCGAGGACATCTAAGCACTTGTTATGAGTTGTGAATGCGAAATCGTTAATGTCCAGTTAAAGGTGCTGAGCGGTTCTTCGAGTTTTGCGCGGCGACTAATGTACCATAGCGGTGCGAGCTGCCAGAGCCAGCAAGCCGCAGCAGCCTGTGGTTCCAACGCTGCATTACACCGACGCGGTGATGCCCTCTCCCCTCACGAAACACCTGGCGCGCTATCGTCGCAGCAGGTCTTACCCTTACGCCCGCTCTGCTTCTTCGAGGCGCAGCTCGTGACGTGGCGTCGTATCCAATAGCAATGCCTGTTTGGAGGCCGTTTTGCGGCGGCAGGCCATCTGACGCTTTCGCAACAAAAAGTAATTGCGATGTCACATCGATACATGCAACGTACGAGGTTTTAAAATGGAAAGAATTCTAAATTGGTTTATCGTAGGAGTAATTTGATTCGCGAAGGTATTCTGTCATTAGAAGAAGCCCTCAACAGAAAAAGAAGCCCCGACATGTTTGACTTTCAGGAAATACAATATGTGCTTATTATTTTCCTCCAATATATCTTTACGTTGAATTACCACACAAGCCATCGCTCGCGAAATGCGTTTTCTTTCTTTTATCATACTCGAAATATTGTGCAGAATATTAGTTACCAGGTTCGAATAGAAAACGATAGGAAGTTCTGTTGTAAAATTAGACCAAGTGTTATCATGTATCCTTGTGTCAGTTTTCTTTTTCATGTACCGTTGTGCAAATTGTATCTTCATTCTATTACGTTCGCAACCTTGCATAGATTGTCGCAAGAGAGCGAGTGGATTGCACGCCACGTGGCGGGCGGCTGTGCGCGAGATAGCCATAAGCAACGAAGACGGCAATTGCCTCTGGAAAATTACAACAAAAAAAAAACAGAAAAGAAACGCTGTATTTTTGGCGCATGTCGACACCAGCATGGTGACAATCGAATGACGTTTCCGAAGTGACGATGATGGCAAAATTAGAACGTGACGACAGGCGATATGACGACACTGGCATGAAGAGGACTGTGTGATGACGGCATGGCGAGAGTCGGATGACAAAGTTAGAATGACGACGACGGTCCGACCAGGATGACGTCACAAGGATGGTAATGACAACGAATGCACGACCACGACTGTATGAGGACGAGGCAATGACGATGATACCTGAGTTAGCGTAGAAGGCTTGAGAGAGGGAGAGAGGGAATAAACTTATATATAAAAGAGCACACGAGCGTATTTAGTTCCTCCGTTCTGCATTGGGTGGTCCCGTCAGTCCAGGAGCCCAGGAGAAGCCTTGACGACGACAGCATTACGAGAGTCAGATGACCTAGATAGAATGACGGCTATGTAACGACCATGAAGGCCTCACGACCAAGCGCATGCCTAGTGGCCCAAGGTGACCGGCAGCTAGGGCCAATGGGTCAGCGTAAGAGGCTAGATAGATACATACATATATCGATAGATAAATTAGATCAAAACGTCTCAAGTAGGCAAATAATGCTAATTACATTCAAGGACATGAGCTTTATCAAGTATGAGATATATTTTAGAATTCCGTCTAGTGTAGTGGTGAGGTTTTTAGCTTGGGAACTATTCCAACACCATGTTGGAATAGACGTGTAGGTTCCTCCGTTCTGCAGGCCTCTCCTTTTCTTGTATTTTTCAAAACTTTCCACCACAGCACCTCTTGTTTGTGCATAATATAAATGCTACCGGGGGAAGCTAAATAAGCTACCAGAACTTCAAAACTAATAGATGTCAAACACTAGTAATTTAACCTGTGGGCGTTCACGAAAACATGATGAATACAACAGAAAAGGAGGATAGTTCCTAGACGAATTATCCCTAGATCTAGCTAGACATAATGCTTTCCTTTAGGGCACATTTAAGGGAGTTTAGGTGCTGTCGCATTGAGACGCGTATACGAACAGACGAACAAAAAATCGAGAGCCCGGGAGCAAAGAGAAAACAGTAAAAATGTAAAAAAAAAGTCTGAAAGCTAAGCAAAGTAATCTTAAGACTTAGAGTGAAAAGGTACTCTGCGATACTTGTAAACACGAGCTACGGACACTCAAGGAAGACTGAAAAACAAACTGAGAGACGCTCCTTAATGAAGTAGTTCTGCTGGGAGCTTACCAAGGAACCGCGTGTGAAACGAGAGGACGGAAAAATAGCCTAAGGGAATACACATAATTAAGTGCACGTGGAAGTTTGGGTTTGCCAGGGATCGCTGAAAGATCAAAATATAACATGGACAAACTATAGTATTTAAGAAAAAGCTCATGTAGGAAATGAGGAATGCAAAAAGCTAGGAAAAAAAGACAAATGAAGAAATCGCAGTAGAAAACGTAATGAGCCGACATGAAGACACGGAAGAAGGATATCAAATAGCGTAGGAAGGGGGCAGTGGAAGAGACAGAAGAAAAAATAAAAGGAAACGAAAATACACGTTAAGTTGTTTATAAAGGCACTCCGTGAAATTAGTTTCCTGTACTTACAGTGAAACTATTTCAATGCGAATGTGATGGCAGAGAGGCCAGGCCTGAGAGCAGGAACGTTGAAGTTGAGAAAACAGTGCTGTTTTTTTTTTTTTTTTTTTGCTATCTTCTGCTCATGAAAGTGCGGAGCAACTTGGTGGCGGCTTTTTTTTTCAATTTAAACCGCATGTTCACTATGTTGGTTGGTAGTTGTTAAACGGCAGTATTTATATTAAATAATTATTAGTTGCCTATTCACAGCCGACTGCGTTGCTGAGTTACGGATCAGCCATTGCTATTTGCGAGAATTTGTCATTTTACTGCATGAGCCAACTAACCTGAGCTGTCTGAGTGTGCACAACTGGACATACGGGGAAATGTTGTATCGGGTTTCAAGTAGCGTTTCAATGAAGTGAACAAGCCCTGCTACCAAGAAAAGAAAGAAAAAAACATTAAATGCCCTAAACTATTTAGGAAGCTATCGACAAATAATATTCAAAGAATTCTATCGCGCAGAATTTCCGTTACAATAATATGTTTATTTGCACCATGCAAAAATCGCAGAAAAACCATCACACCTGGAAATACGTTCGACAACAATTACGCGAAAACAGTCAATGGCGCTGCTATCATTTGGTGGAGTACACAGCCGCTGTTTTCTTGCGCAAAATGCCTCCACGCATATTCGCTGGTATTCGCGCAATTGGGGATTGGCCTATCGCGTCACATCTATCGGCATGAGCACTCATGCGGTACACAACTCAATTTTGAACGCTGTTTATATCGCAAACTGCTTGTGAAAATCCACCTCACATCCGCGTGACTGAATTTTATGCATGTCGTCTACAATCTGGCGTCTATTCCGTTTCTGCAGTGCTTCTTTGACGGAAAGCGCAGTACTGCCAACGCCGACCAATACCTCGTAGATAGCACAAGTAAGCGTGCTCGCTCACAGACGTCCCGTTAACTGTGTCATACAGCTGGGTCCGGCTGTCCAGCTCGGCGTGTCACAGATTTTACAGTGGTGGACTCTTCATGTCCGCACCGTGATCACGTGGTTCTGTAGTCAAACCAGGCGAGCTGTACTTCTTGATTATGGAATATGAACCCATACTAAATGTGCCTGGTGGTTGGCATAACCATGGCCTCTAAAACGTAAAGCTATTCCAATCTGTTTCTATTCAATCACTCTCACTCGCTCTCCCCAAGTGGCCAACTTTTTTTTTTTTTTTTTGGGGGGGGGGGGGGGCAACCCCACCTCGCCTCTCTGTCACGCGACGCCACGTAAACTTCGAAAAGTCCCCATGTCTTATGACGTGTACACACTTACTATGCACGATAAAAATTATTATTTTCGATTCCGCTAAAATAACTGATTGCAATATGAGAAACGTAAAGAAATGCAAAATATAGGGTATCTTACAACAAATCGCTAAAGTTCTAAATTTGGCAGATAAATGAGTGAAATTTCAGACGCTTAGTAGAAGATGGCACATAAAGAATAAATCGAGTTGTTAGCACAGGCACATCCGATGACTCAGAAGGCACGCCATGCTGCTTCTTGTTGATTGATGGATACAATATTTGATGAACGATGTGTTTTTTTTCTTTGTCACTGTAATGCAGCTTCGCTGCATTTGTATGACGCCAGGTAAATACATTTTGCCTAATCAGACTGCTTGTCTGAGAATATTCCCAAGATAAATGCCTAAATGTTTACTATCGTTGTCATTGCTTCGCCCTTTGAGCGAAACTAAAAAAAAATTGCGGCAAAATCTATCTCACTACGACTGTCGACGGTGATGCGCTATAATTGAACCAATATAGCGACACGACGTATTGCCACCGTCGAAACGTGCGTGTATGAGGCGTATACTGCAGAGGCACTCCTCTTTCGCGCTGCCCTAAGAACACTCGGCGCCATCTAGTGCTGCCGCCGCGAAGCCTGTGCGTGGCCTTCGAAATACATGGCACGCCGATGGGTGCGAACGCTGGAAAACGCGTCATGCGGTAACCGGGTTACTCGCACCTCTTCTGGACACGCTGCTGCATCTAGTAGCACTGCCGAAAGTACAAGCGTGCCGTCCGCGACGAGAAGCGTGGCGCGCCGGTGCCTGCAAACGCTGAGAATTGTTCCCTCGGTTATCGCACACTGATTGGCACATAATGTGTGACCCAAGTAGGCCGGAGGTTCATTGAAGAGAGGCACATAACCAGTGAATTCGTGGCGCAGCTTGCTTTTTTAGCGTTGGTGTGAAAGGCGTTCATTGAAAAGCGGCACGCACGCAGTGCATTTGTGGCGCAACCTGCTAAGGCTGTTTATAGGTGGGAAAACGGATACACGCGCACACACACACACACACACACACACACACACACACACACACACACATATACATACATACACACATACAAGCATACATACACACACACACACGCACACACACACACATACATACATACATACATACATACATACATACATACATACATACATACATACATACATACATACATACATACATACATACATACATACATACGAGTTCTGTTAGGAAAGGATCCGACCTTATTTTTTTGCGAACACCTGATCGATAAGAAACAAGCGCGCTTGCATCAGCCGACCTTAAAGATTTATTCAAAAATACCTTACTGGCCCATTGAAGGGCATTGAGTAAGGGAGGCAACAGTAATTACAAGTCAAAAAATAAAAATACAAAGATACAGACGAAAAAAAGGCAACAATACAAATATTACAAAAAGCAAAGTACAACATCTTTATACAATATTAATACGCAACCAATTCAAGTTATCACGGAATGTTTCGCGATTAGAGATGGATGCAATGTGATCCGGAAGACTATTCCAATGTGCAATAGCTCGAGGTAATGTATGCCTTCGTTAGACCATGAATGCGTGCAAAACTAAGTGCATTGTGAATGCGTTGAGATGTGCGCATAGGTGCATGAAGCGGCAAACAGTGAAATTTATTACTACAAATGTACTTGTGAAAAAGACATAAAAGAGCGATGACACGGCGATCTTCCACTGACTGAAATGCAAGGTCTTGCTTTATTCGGGTAACACTTGAATGATAGTCGTTGCCAGATATGAATCTGGCTGCCCTATTTTGAGCACCTTCCAACATACCGATTAGATAATCTTGATATGGTGACCATGTGGATGAAGCGTATTCTTATTGTGGGCGAACATAAGTAAGGTATGCTAATTTACGTACATCATAAGGTGCGTTGCGCAAGTTTCTGCGCAGATAGCTGAGAGATTGAGAAGCTTTCGATGAGACAGCTGTTGTATGCGTTGTGCAGGATAAATCCGATGAAAGGTGAACACCGAGATATTTGTACGATGGGGTAGCCGAAATGATGGTATCAATTGAATAGTGAAATACCGAGTTAGTGCGCTTTCTACTAAACGAAATTAACTTGCATTTTGAGGCGTTAAGGGACATCTGCCAAGTTACGCACCATCTATTGGTTAGGTCAAGGTCATTTTGCAGTTTAGAATGATCGTCGAAACATTTAATATTGCGGTAGATGACGCAGTCGTCAGCGAACAACCTAACGGAGGATGAAAGGTTAACGGGCAAGTCGTTAAAAAAGTGGCGTAGGCGCACATTCGTGCGCATACGCGAATTTTTTTCCCGTTTTTGGATAGCGTCAGTCGCTGGGACGCAGCGTTTGAGTGAGGTAGTGCGCAGTGCTCTCGTCGGTTTTTTTATTGCAAGGAAAATGACGGAGCGACTGGAGCAGAGCTACTGCATAAAATTTTGCCAGAAACTGGGCGACAGCCAAGTGGAAACCATTCGGAAGATTGAGACAGCTTTCGGTGACGATGCTATGTGCAGCACCCAAATTAAGGAGTGGTACAACCGGTTTAAAAACTGGCCGCACATCGGTGGAGAGTGAGCCACGCTCTGGTCGGCCATCAACATGCCGAAATGACCAGGTCATTGCCGAAGTGAACGCTGTGGTGATGCGGGACCGTCGTGATCCGAGAAATTGCGGAAAACGTGGGCATCAGCACTTTTTCTGCACGTTCCATTATGACCAAAGATTTGGTCATGAAGAGAGTTGCGGCGAAATCCTTGCCAAAGCTGCTCATGGTGCAGCAAAAGCAACTTCGTGTTGAAGTCTCACAGTATATGCTGGATTCCACAAACAGTGACCCCGACTTCATGAGCACCATAATCACTGGTGACGATTCTTGGTGTACGGGTACGACCCGGAAACCAAATCTCAGTCGTCACAGTGGTAGCATGCCACGTCACCAAGACCAAACAAGGCCCGCCAAGTGCGCAGCAACGTCAAACTGATGCTGAGTGCTTTCTTTGACTCCCGCGTTGTGGTACACCACGAGTACACACCAGAGGGTCAAACTATCACCAAAGAGTACTACAGGGATGTCCTCTGTCGCCTACGTGCTGCTGTGCGGCGCAAGAGACCGGAGTTGTGGTCAACAGGATATTGGCGCATCCATCATGACAATGCTCCTGCACATTCCTCGCACTTGATTCAGCCTTTTTTTGTCGGGAAACCAGACTCCTGTAGTTCAACAGGCTCCCTACTCTCCTGACATGGCCCCCTGCGACTTCTAGCTGTTTGCTAAAATCAAGAGGCCATTGAAAGGAGTGCGATTTCCGACAAGAGAGGACGTTATGGCTGCAACGACACCTGAGCTAAATTCCATTCCGAAAGATGCCTTCTCGGAATGCTTCCAACAATGGCAGCACCGCTGGGAGAAGTGTGTAGAGTCCCAATGAGACTACTTTGAGGGTGATTAGGTTTCGAACGCTCCAGTTGTGCCAGTTTTTTTTCTTCGGCCAAAGGTCGGATATTTTTTTTAACAGACCTCGTACATGCATGCATGCATGCATACATACATACATACATACCTATATACATACATACATACATACATACATACATACATACATACATACATACATACATACATACCTAGCCAACGGAAAGTGTGTGAAGTACACAAAGAAAGCTAACGCATTAAGAGCAAAAAATAGATAAAGTCACTTACTAGCCGTCTAAGCTGCATGTTTGTTATATGAGTACCCTATATTCCATTGAAACTTCTGAAGTCAAATTTTCAGGCAACCAGCAGAAATTTATTTTATAACCGAACTGTTTCCAACGTTCCTTTCACGGACCTATTGTCAGAAAAAAAAAATAGTAGCCTTTCATCCGCGAACAAAGCGCAGGGAAAATATATTCCGCGACCGCTAAAGCAGGCTCGATGGAAATTGCCTTTCCGTTTATGGTTTCTTCTGGCGAGGAGATATGTCTGATACACGCGATATCTTCTTACCCTCTAACGTAAAAATGTAGGCAGGCAGCAGAAGTCCCAGAAAAAAACGCAACGGCACGGCTTTGCTATAGCAGCAGGTTTTTTGGTTTTGGTCTGTCGGCCATGTTATTGGATTCAGCTTGTCCATGTGCTGACGTTAAGCCTCTTCGATTCTGCTGAGAAGATGGAAAATAAGGCAGCTTTTGCAATATTTAATTTTGAGTACACTTTCGGCTGACGTGGACAGAATCTGTAATCGCCTATTCTTGGATCTTTTCTTGCGCTTGCTTTTTGCCGTAATATTATAGTTGATGCTGTAGTGAAGAAGACGGACGATGCAGTGGGGCATCCTTACCAGCGCTGTCTAGTGGGTCAGTCTCTCCAGCGCATCGCTCGGACTACGTCGCTCGCGCTCGCGGTTCCCTGAACTGATCGAACGGTCAGCCCTAACGCTTGCGTTTAATAAACGCCTTTACAAGTGGTGGAGAGTGCTACGCTCCAACGCATCCTGGAGCTCCGATCCCGTACCCTCTCTTCAACCATGTCTCAGGACGAATCTCAGCCGACGACCCAGCAAACGCCTCCTACACCCTCCGTCGTGTGCCCTGGTCTCCCTCGCCACAAGGATCCTCCTGTTTTCAGTGGCACAGACGACAACGACGTGGAGGACTGGCTGTCCACGTACGAGCGAGTAAGCGCCGTCAATAAATGGGACGATGCCGCGAAACTAAGCAACGTGCTCTTTTACCTCGCCGGCGTGGCAAGCCTCTGGTACAACAACCACGAGACGGAAATTCCTACGTGGTCCGCGTTCAGGACCTCGTTAATAGCTGTGTTTAGTCGTCCTGCTGCGCGCAAGGTGCGAGCAGAATCCCGCTTGCGAGAACGAGCCCAACAGCCAGGAGAGTCCTTCACTAGTTATATCGCAGATATCCTGGACTTGTGTAAGCGCGTGGACGCGACGATGTCGGAATCAGACCGAATCAGAAACGTTATGAAGGGAATCGCGGACGCCGCTTTCAACATGCTGCTCGCCAAGAACCCACAATCCGTCACAGAGATTGTTACGTTATGCCAAAGTTACGAGGAGCTACGCAGGCAGCGCTCCTTGACTCGTCGGTCTTCCTCACGCGACGAACACATCGCTGGTCTGGCTACCACCTTCGACCAGACCGCAGTGCTTGCGGAAATGAAAGCATTCATTCGGGAGGAAGTAGCGCGCCAACTCTCCTTGGTACCCATCGCTCAGCCGCCGCATGTGCCACAGCCCGCTTCGACTATCGTGCCTCCGCTCCGCCGCGCCATCGAGCAAGAAATCGCCGACGTATTGCCCAACCAACGCCACCATGTTCCTGCGCCTGTGCCACTGAGCTACACCGAGGTCGTGGCTCCACCCCAACAGTCTCTGGCACCAGCACCGCTCAGCTACGCTGACGTCGTCGCGAGGCCCCACCCACTCTCTGCGCCTGTGCCACTCACTTATGCCGACGTCGTGGCTCCAGCCGTTCCATACAGGGCGTGCTCCGACGGGCGGGACCAGCCACAGCGAACCGGTGGCGTACGTCTGACAACCGGCCTATATGCTTTGCCTGCGGCTACGCCGGTCACGTGGCTCGTTTCTGTAATCGTGTGCAGCCGCCCAGCGTCGCATCCTCCATGCCAAACCGTTCGCCCCGTCCATCTTACGACCCCCCTTCTTGTGTGTCACCGATATACCGCCCGCCGCCGAACACCCGCCGTTCCTCATCTCCTCGCCGGCGCTCGTTATCGCCGATGCGGCCTCGTGCCGCCCCTCGGGATGAGGAAAACTGACAGTCGCAGTCCAAGAGGCAAGGGCTGCGTTAACGTCGAAGTACACAAGTCCTCATTGCAGCCCTTCCAATGTGATAGACGTGTTTGTCGACGGTGTCCGCGCGTCTGCACTCGTCGACACAGGCGCAGCCGTATGTGTTATGGACGCTACACTTTGCCGCTTACTTCGGAAAGTCACGACGCCCCTGTCCGGACTATCCCTTCGCACAGCCAGTGCTCAGCATATTCGACCCTTGGCGTCTTGCACTGCTCGTGTAGAAATTCAGGACGTTGTCTACGCTATAGAATTCTTGATCCTTTCCTCCTGCTCTCACGATGTCATCCTCGGCTGGGATTTTCTCTCGCGCCACAATGCCGTTATTGATTGCGCTCGAGCCGAAATAGAACTATCGCCGCTGCTAGATTTGACGCCCACTGACGCTCCGCCGCTTCCCAGGAAACTGATTGTCGAAGCCGACACTCAGGTTGCCCCCAACGCCTCAATGATCGTGTCTATGCACTGCAGTGGCCTCTCGGACGCCATTGCATTACTTTCACCGTCTGGCCGTTTCCTCACATGGAAGGGCCTGTTGCTACCGTTTGCGACCGTGGACATCAACAATGGCACTAGCACAATTTTCGTTTGTAACCCGTGCCCATACCCTGTCATGCTGCTCCAAGGAGAATGTGTTGGTACCGTGGAAGCCATCGACGACGTGCAAGTTATCGACGTGACCGACTACCCGAATTGCGCCACCTACCGTACACTCAGTGCTGTTTCTACATCTGACGCATTGCCCTGAGATGTATTTGGTTCTTCCATCGCTGGAACCCTTACAGCGGCCCAGCTTTCCCAGCTGCTGTCCCTCTTGGAAGAATTTCGTTCCTCTTTCGACGTGGGGCAAGCTTCCTTGGGTCGGACTTCAACTGTAACGCACCACATCGACACTGGCTCTCACCCGCCATTGCGACAACGCCCGTATCGCGTATCAGCCAGCGAACGTCGTGTGATTAACGAGCAAGTCGACGACATGCTTCGGCGCGAAGTAATTCGACCCTCGAAAAGTCCATGGGCTTCTCCTGTCGTACTTGTTACAAAGAAGGACGGCTCCGTAAGGTTTTGCGTCGATTATCACCGGCTGAACAAGATCACTCGCAAGGACGTCTATCCCCTGCCACGCATAGACGACGCAATTGACTGCCTGCAAGGAGCCGAGTTTTTTTCATCTCTGGATTTGCGCTCCGGGTATTGGCAAGTGCCTATGGAAGAAGTCGATCGACCGAAAACAGCCTTTATCACGCCCGACGGCTTGTACGAGTTTAACGTCATGCCTTTTGGACTCTGTAATGCGCCCGCGACATTCGAGCGCATGATGGACACAGTTCTGCGAGGCTTAAAGTGGCACACATGTTTATGCTATCTTGACGACATTGTAGTTTTCGCGCCCGACTTCCCCACGCACCTCGAACGCCTCCGGCGTGTTTTGACGTGTTTATCGAACGCCGGCCTACAATTAAACATCAAGAAGTGCCGATTTGCTGCACGGCAACTCACGGTACTTGGCTATGTCGTATCCAAGGACGGAATTCTCCCCGACCCCGACAAACTTCGCGCCGTTGCCGAATTCCCCAAGCCAACGTCCATCAAAGAATTGCGCAGTTTTATCGGTCTATGCTCATACTTCAGACGCTTCATTCGGAATTTCGCCGCCATCATATCGCCCCTTGGCTGACAACAATATATCTCAGTTGACTGTGTCTTCCATCGACCTTCGCACCATCGCTTCCGAGCAGCGCAAGGACCCCTGGATTGCGTCGCTTATAGGCTGGCTCTCTGATCCATCAACCAGGTCAACAACCCGCGCGCTGCGCCGTCAAGCTCACCATTTCGCCATTCGCGACGACCTGCTTCACCGGCGCAATTACAGCTCCGACGGCCGCCAGTGGTTGTTAGTAGTGCCTCGCAGCCTGCGTTCCGAAATATGCGCAGCTTTCCACGCCGATCCCCAGTGTGCCCACTCTGGCGTTTTCAAGACTTACGAGCGCCTTCAACAGCGGTACTACTGGCGAGGGATGTACAGCTACGTTCAAAAGTTCGTACGCTCTTGTCCCGATTGCCAGCGCCGGAAATCTTCACCTCGCCTCTCTCCAGCTGGGCTGCAACCTTTACCTTGCCCCACCCGGCCCTTTGGGCGCGTCGGTATAGATTTGTACGGGCCCCTTCCCATGACATCGGCTGGAAACCGCTGGGCCATTGTGGCGGTTGACCACCTTACGCGATACGCTGAAACTGCGGCGCTTCCGGCAGCTACAGCGCGTGACGTTGCCTCCTTCCTGCTTCGTCGATTCATCCTACGTCATGGGCCACCCAGGAGGCTGCCTCAGT
>NC_051164.1:57509204-57680750 GCF_013339745.2 Dermacentor silvarum
AACCCAACGGCTTCAAGGAGGCCAGAGGTGCCTAAATTGACCACTGGGCATATTCACCTTCCAATAGAACGTGCTCCATCGTTCCCCTAGCTTTACCGCCGCAATTATATGCTTCTTCCCTTTTCTGTGATTCCTAAGAACCTCTCTGTTATTGTAGCATTATGTGATATGGTCCCGCCGCACCATGGATGCGCTCTTAGTGCGAATGCACCAAGCTTTCCCTGATAATGATTGTCACTCTCACGTTCCCCTTTACACTTTCGTTATATATATGCGCGCAAGAAACGCATTTCTCTTGTTCTCGCTTTGCATTTGGATCGTCAACGTTTCCTTTGTGCATGATGGTGGTTAGGCTGCAGCTGCCATGTAACAGTTATTAAAGGTAATGGTAAGTCATTCCACGGACACGACTGTTGTCACAGTCCTGGACATGTTGCAGTCCTTCTCGCAGTCCCGTTTGACTGCCATTCTCCCCGTTTGACAGCAACAAGCTACTCAATGGTGCACGCCATAAGTATCGGAATATGTTCGCGCTTTGCTTGAAACGTTTCCTGGAATAGAAGGACGTGAAATGTACCGAAGAGTTACGTGAGATAAGTATATTATGTGCACAATTGCTTCAACCAGCTGGATTAAAAAGAAACTGTAATGTTACTGTGCTTAAGTCACGTCTTCGTACATGCTTTTTTTATATTTGTCAGCCTACGAAAGGGAGACATAGCCGAGTCATCTTTAGTGACATGCGAAATAGACATTTAGGTTGATGAAGACAAAAGTTTTCGCAGTTTACGACAGCTGATTGGGAAAAATAAATTACTGCACCGAAATACAGACTGTGCGAAGCGTCGTGCTCACTACAAAGATTATGCTTCAGTAAACTCTGGACACACAAAATAAGTAGACTGCGAGGCGCACGAAAACGGGCTGCAATATAACTGATCGATTCTCCAACCAGCATCTACCACCGTTGTGCAATCGTATTTTTATTATAGTGATACTTTTCTTCCGTAACTCTATATGGCCGGTAGTCAACGAAATACTAGCAAGTGTATTATACTTTGGTTGTTTGGTACAGACCCCCCCATTCCTCCCCACACGTAGACATGCACACCACCCTGCTGCGCCATATCTCAATAATCTCTCACAGCGCATGCGTGATTCCGAGCGACTTTATAGCTCTGGCTTTATGTTGCTTTCATTTCGCCGCGTGCCAGCAAGTGTTTCTATCAAGACGTACGCTTTGAACACGAACTAGCACCCCAAACCTATTCAGTCATCGCGTCATACAAGAAGGTAACATAGCTCAAGAAGCAGTTCAATATACAGTAGGCGTTACTGAGGAATTTACCTGCAGGAAAATTACGCCTCGAAAAATAAATGCTTTCCGATCGAGCGTGAAGGTGCGAGCTAGGGCCTGCTGAGAGAGATCAGGGTGGGAGCTGGAAAAGGTAGGTAGAGTGTGATCAAGCGCTGTGAGACGGAGATGGGAGAACAGGCAGAGCGGCCTGAATAGAATTTCATCAGGAAGACCAACGAATATCGAATTTACCATTTCGATAATGCGCCAGAGGAGATGAGTGTCAGTTGATTCGTTGGAGCGAGTGCTCAAAAGAACTCCCGTGCCGTGATCAGCTTTCAAAAAAAGGCAATCAGAAGAAAAACCTGAAAGAACGAAAAATCATGTAGACGAAGGAGCTCACGACAGAAGATTGCATCATGAAAGCCAAAGAATATGGAAGTTTCCAAGAAAGCCTGAAAGGAGATCAGTATCAGTTGATGCGTTCGAGAAAGTGTCAAAGGGGCTCTTGTGCCACAATAGGCCCAGAGAAAGCAAAATAATAGGGGAATGTATTGCTCTGTGGTGTTAGAAACGGCCACTGACGTGGGGTGAGAGCTATGGAGACGCTACCATCGGCGCAATGAAATGTTGAGAAATGACATGATGACAGCGGACGAAGCGCACGGGGCCGAATTTAAGCGCTGTTTTGACAGCCTCGACAACGGAGACAGTTTGAACCAGGCCTGAAAGTGTGATTTGCGCATTTTTGTCAGCGTATGTATAGCACAGAAAAGCCAAACGGCGTGCCAATTGCGCTTTTCCTTCATCGCTGTGCATTCAGGTAAAGAATGCACAATTATTTTCGGTAGCTTCTTTTTAGGAGCAGCACAAATGCAACCACTTGTGCTCCCACACAGCAATAGGAGGAACAACCGCTTCTATTATTGGCTTATGCCACGACGTATCAATTGAAAAATGTGCTGCGGCTAGGTTACAAGAAGTTAACGAGTACATAAGAAGACGAAGTATCACAAGACAGTTGTTATTGGTGCTACATATCTTGAAACACCCTAACTGTGGTTCAGTAAAATTATTCGCCACAATACAGATATTGTCGTACTTTTTCTTAGCACCAAACACAATTTTCACCTTTAAACAGCTATGGGCAGCTGATTGGTGCTTTCACTCGTTGATAGCAAAAATACATATTGCATGGGCTCTAAGTTGCTGTTTCACCTGTTGCCTTAATACAAATAATTTCAGGCTGCTGCAGCTTTTGCTAAAGCTCCTGCTTATCGTTAACACTTGTGTAAAGTGGAATTCGTCATCAAAGGAGCTTGGTATCTCTAGGGTCCACAGTAGCATCCTCTTCAATATTTAGAGAAGTGAAGTCCTCAGTGCCTTGCCCTCCAGAAGAAGACATATTATTAACTATCGTCTGACTAACGCGATCACAATGTTTGATAAACATTTTTGAATACCCATTTTCTGTACAAACCTGGCGACGTGTTCGGTTATTTGACACAAACACTATGTCTTGCTAAGAAGCCTCGGCTGACTGCTCAAGCGTTTATGCATGATGGGGGCTATAAAATGTTATGCGTTTCTTGTAATAAAAGACCGCATCCTGCAGGAGCATGATTAAACATTTCGTGCGCATGAAAGGGTTGAAATAAAGTAAAGTCATAAAAAATGTGGAATAGAGACCATGGAAAAAGTATGGTCTAAAACTATGATGAGGGGGAGATAAAATAATCGTCGATATTATGCATAAGACAAATTTTCGCGAAACCACCAACAATTTTAATATATAGGCAAACTTTCTATCAGCATTGATGGTGGGGCTAGAAATCTAATGACAACCTGAATGACGGTATGTGGAAGAAAAGTATTCTTCAAAATCGAATCCCACTGATCCCTCTGTTGAAGTACAATCGCTGCTTCATGAGAGCCGTTTTAAGCCTAATTTCATGCAGCTGTTGCTTTTTTTACCCTAATCTTCGGCCATCATTCTAAACGATTACACTTCAGGGGGTCCGAAGCAAAAGAGCGCGGACAATTTGCCACATAAGCGGTAACATAACGACAAGCGCACCGTACCCTTGGGTCCACAATAGCGACCGAGGAATGCAGCACTGGCCAAGCAAAACGAGAGGATGTCAAGCTTGGGCGAAACCATTTGCTCATGGCGATTTGGCGAAGCACCGCGCTGTCACCGGCGAGATGAGCGTATTATAACGACAGCGGCAGCGCAGCAGTATGCGCGTGACGAACACGCCCAAGGGAATACGCTCCCTCTTCTTCGAACAGCGGTGGTATGTGACGTAGGATGTCGACACGAGGCAGCCACATAAACTAGAGCACCGCTGTTGCTGGGCGGAGAAGGGTCGGAAGGCACTGATCGGAACACGGGAAGAGCTAGAAACTGCAAGATCTGAATCAAATCACCGCGGAAGCGCCGATGCGCAACATAAGGACATGAAGGGATGTGTCTAAAAGTAGTTGTACTGCCAATATGTTTCCCAACAGGCGTTGCCTATTACCTTCAATAATTTTCTCTGCCAATCTGGAGTCAACAAAGCTGTTCATTAGGTGCAGAGTTGCGACTTGTTAGGGTAGCATTAAGAAGCACTTTAGGCATGTTGACCCCGCAGGGGCGTCTGCGTAAGCAGGCGTTTGGTGCGTTGCGACACCACGTACCCGAGCACATGAGGGTTGGACCCTCCCGCGTGTAGCCGTGCGCGGCTTAGCCGTGTCCGGGGAAAAGGGGATCCTGGGGGTTGAGCCGATGCCGGGTGTTTGGACCTTTACGGCCCCTCGGCGGAGGCAACACGCCCCTTTGGCCTCGGCTTCACGTAGACGGCACCTCCGGGCTGACCCACCCGGGGGAAATCGGTAGTTGCCTTTTCCTATCCTCCTCTCCAATCTTCGTCTTTCTCTCTCACTTTTATTCTTTCCTGTCTTCTCTTCACTTCTTTTTACTTCCGATCTTCCCGGCAGCAAGGGTTAACCTTGTGTGCTACAACCAACCTTGGCTGTACATATTTGGTTATAGCGGAAACGTACAGTTGGCGTCCGCAGGACTTGTTTATTATAAGACTTGCGGCGTCCCCTTGTTGGGCTCCACGGTGGGTGACTGGCGTTACTGCCGAAAACTGAACATTTCCTATGGACAGTTCCTTCCCAAAACTCCCTGATCGCCCTCAGAAACGAGGGCGCACCGAAGAAATATTTAAATTTTTTGGCCGTCATACTGAAAATTTTCCCCGCTATCAAGTCATTCACTCTGAGAAACCAGGAAAGACAACGAGAATGATCTCGCCTTTCCTCGTTTCCAGATGTCTAGCTCAGACAATTGGCCCAGGCTATAAGGCATCGAAACTGGCAAGTGGCGACCTCCTCCTGGAACTCCATGACAAACAGCAATATCAAAAACTAAGTAACCTAGTGTCTTTCGGGGACATACCAGTTTCAGTGACCCCACACCGCACCATGAACACCACTCGCGGTGTTATTTCCGATGACGATTTGATGGAGATGACCGAAGCTGAACTTTTGGAAGAATGGAAAGAGCAAAATGTTACCAACGTAAAACGAATCAAACTAAGGCGTGACGGCAAAGAAATTGACACTAAGCACATAATTCTCACATTTGGTTCGAGTGTGCTGCCAGAAACCATCGAGGCAGGCTATGTTAAAATCCGAGTAAGGCCGTATATCCCAAACCCTCTCCGTTGCTTCAAATGCCAAAGATTCGGCCACAGTTCGCAGAACTGCCGAGGCCGACTGACCTGTGCTAAATGCAGTGCACACGAACATATATCTGACTCCTGCGAAAACGCTCTACACTGTGTAAACTGTGATGGGGAGCACGCCGCATACTCGCGGTCTTGCCCATCCTGGAAAAGAGAGAAAGAAATTGTGACAATTAAAGTAAAAGAGAACCTATCATTCAAGGAAGCACGGAGGCGGGTATCGTATCTGCCAAAGAACAGCTTTGCCGAAGTGGCGCGTCAGGGGGCGGCGTCACAACGGCCACCGGTTGCCGTCCAGCCCACGCGTAGTGAGCCGGCGGCAACGCCGTCCGCCCCCTCGGCGGCAGCAGCTAGCGCTGCTCCGCCAACTCTCAAGAAGGGGCCATCGACCTCCGGGCTGGTGGCCTCAAGGGTCTCGTCTCTTGAGACGAGGCCTTCAACGCGAACAAACCGCTCTCAAGAGCAGGTGTCCAGCGCGCCGCAAGAGCCGATGGACACATCTTCTAGCCAGACGGCGCAGCCAGCGCCTAAGGAGCGGCGAGAATCTCTCGACCGCTCCAAAAAAGAAAAACCCCGCATTACAGGGCCCCTAAAGGGTTCTGTAAGCTAACTCTCTTTTCGTAAACACACAGCACAAAACTCTTTTTAATATGGGCACTCAAATAGTTCATTGGAACGTTAGAGGTCTCCTTCAAAATCTTGACGACGTTAAAGAACTCCTCCGCAAATTTAGTCCCAGGGTGCTGTGTGTTCAAGAAACACACCTCAAACGTACAGATACAAATTTCCTCAGACAATATGCTATTTTTCGCAAAGACCGCGAGGACACTGTTGTGTCATCCGGTGGTGTAGCTATCATAGTCGACAGAGGTGTTGCCTGTAGGGAAATAAAACTTCGTACGCCCCTAGAGGCAGTTGCTGTCCAAGGGGTGCTTTTTGACAAGCTAATCACTATCAGTTCTATATACATCCCTCCCAGTTATCAACTTAATAAAACCGAATTTCAAAACTATATAGATGAACTTCCGGCTCCATACATTGTTGTCGGAGATTTAAATGCACATAACACTTTGTGGGGAGACTCGCGTTGCGATGCGAGAGGTCGCCTAATTGAAAACTTTCTTTTTTCCTCAGGAGCATGTTTGCTTAATAAGAAAGAGCCAACGTACTACAGCGTGGCGCATAATACATACTCCTCTATAGATATAAGTATCGTGTCGAGTACAATAATTCCGTACCTGGAGTGGTCCGTTCTCAAGAACCCCTTTGGGAGCGACCACTTCCCAATTATAATAAACTTAACAAAACAAGATATATGCTCACCACACATTCCCCGATGGAAGGTTGACACGGGTAACTGGGAACTTTTCCGGGAACTTACATATCTAACCACGGATGATATTTCCTCCTTTAATATAGAAGACGCTGTGGCCTATATAACTGCCTTTATAATTGACGCTGCCACGAAATGCATCCGTCAAACTAACGGACTTGCGAATAAACGTCGCATTCCGTGGTGGAATGAAGAATGTAGACAAGCCCGGAAAAATCAAAACAAGGCTTGGGTACGACTTCGCGACTCACCAACTGCCGAAAACTTGATTACTTTCAAACAAATAAAGTCCCAGGGTAGAAGAACGCGTCGACGAGCTAAAAGGGAGAGTTGGGAAAAGTACATCTCCGGTATAAATTCTTACACTGATGAGACAAAAGTGTGGAATAGAGTAAATAAATTAAAAGGCCGGGAGGTACACCCACTCCCCTTAGTCAGTACCCAAGGTGAGAGCCTGGAAGACCAGGCAGACTGTCTGGGCGAACACTTCGAACATGTATCCAGTGCGTCCCATTACACAAAAACATTTCTGAGGATCAAAGAACGCGAAGAGCGCCAGCCCCTTAAACGTAAAGAATCATCGAGTGAGGCCTACAACTATCCATTTACTTTAACTGAACTTAAGGCATCCCTCGCTTGCTGCAATAACTCGGCGCCAGGTGGTGATCGTGTCATATATGAAATGATTAAGTACGTACATCCTGAAACTCTGAAAACACTCCTGTATCTTTTCAATGCCATGTGGGCGGATGGGTATATCCCGTCTTCGTGGAAGGAAGCTATAGTCATCCCCGTGCTTAAACAAGGCAAAGACCCATCCCTAGCCAGCAGCTATAGGCCAATAGCGCTAACAAGCTGCCTGTGCAAACTATTTGAAAAAATGATAAACAGGCGCTTAATCTGTTTCCTTGAATATAACAAACTACTAGACCCCTTGCAATGTGGTTTCAGGGAAGGTATGTCCACAACAGACCACCTTGTTCGTATTGAGTCTTATATTAGAGATGCCTTTATACACAAGCAGTTTTGTCTCTCAGTATTTCTGGACCTAGAAAAGGCTTACGATACGACATGGCGCTACGGAATCCTCCGAGATCTTTCGGCGATGGGTGTCCGTGGCAACATGTTGAACACTATCGAAAGTTATCTCTCTAATCGTACATTCCGTGTAAGAGTGGGTAACGCCCTGTCTAGGGCCTTCACCCAAGAGACCGGTGTACCGCAAGGGGGCGTGCTTAGCTGCACACTATTTATTGTAAAAATGAACTGCCTGCATATAGTCATTCCACGAACAATGTTTTATTCCGTTTATGTCGACGATGTGCAAATAGCCTTCAAGTCATGCAATATTGCCATCTGCGAAAGACAAGTGCAGCTTGTAATAAACAAATTGTCCAAATGGGCAGATGAAAATGGTTTTAAAGTAAATGCCCAGAAGAGCACTTGCGTACTCTTTACTAACAAGAGAGGCGTAACGCCAGTTCCAAGCATTGCAATCAAAGGAGATGCGCTCTCCGTGAGCAGCGAGCACAAGTTTTTAGGATTGATTTTAGATTTTAAACTTACGTTTATTCCTCACCTTAAGTATCTGAGGGCAAAATGCCTGAAGACAATGAACCTTTTAAAGCTTCTCTCGCGTACGACTTGGGGTAGTGATCGAAAGTGTTTGTTTAACTTGTATAAATGTCTTATCCTCTCACGCCTTGATTACGGGTCTATAATTTATAATTCAGCAACGCCAACTGCATTAAAAATCCTAGACCCCGTCCACCACCTGGGTATCCGTCTCGCGACCGGTGCTTTCAGGACAAGTCCAATCCAGAGCCTGTACGTAGAGTCGAATCAGTGGTCGCTTCATCTGCAGCGGTCATACAACAGTTTCACGTATTTTCTGAAAGTACAAGCAAACATTGAACATCCTTGTTATTCAACTATAAATGACGTTACCGCTGCCACACTCTTCCATAATCGACCTGCAGCGAGAAAGCCGTTCTCTTTGCGTGTGAGGAATCTTAGTGAGGAAATGGGTTTTCCGCTGCTTGAACAATGTCCTATGGCTCCAGCGAAAATGTTGCCGCCGTGGCACTGGCAACTCATAGAGTGTGACACATCGTTCGTAGAGGTCACTAAACACGCACCAGAGGCACACATTAGAATGCATTTCTTAGAACTCCAATCTAAATACTCGTGTACAGAGTTTTATACAGATGCTTCCAAGTCACATGCCGGGGTATCTTATGCAGCCATCGGTCCATCGTTTTCGGAATCCGGTGTACTGCACCCGGAGACAAGTATCTTTACGGCTGAGGCCTATGCAATATTATCGGCTGTAAAGTTTATAATGAAATCTAAACTCAGAAAGACTATCATATTTACAGACTCGCAAAGTGTTGCGAAAGCATTGCAATCACTCTGTAAACACAAAAACCCTGTACTTAATGAGCTCTATTCCATTCTGTGTAAAGCGTATATATCTAACCAGCATGTCATTATATGCTGGGTGCCGGGCCATAGAGGCATTGAGGGTAATGTTCGAGCAGACCAAATGGCCACATCAGTTACATCTCAGGCATTACATCTCCCTACAGCTGCTGTTCCTGCAACAGATTTGAAACCTTTCCTGCGAAATAAACTGCGCAGCTACTGGCAACGCTTGTGGGATGCGGAAAGAAATAATAAGCTTCACTTGATAAAACCACAGTTAGGTTTCTGGCCCCCCGTAACAAAAACACGACGAACTGATGTCCTGTTCTGTCGTCTAAGAATAGGACATACATATGGCACCCACAATTTTTTGCTTACTGGTGATGAACCACCAACCTGTGGTAGATGTGGTGAGAGGCTGACCGTCCTCCATGTCCTCGTGGAGTGTCGGGAAGCTGAAACAGAGAGAAGGAAATATTTTCCTCAAGCGTACCGGTATCACCTGCCTCTTCATCCCATCATGTTTCTTGGTGAAGAACCACTCTTTAACGCCAAAGCAGTCGTCGATTTTTTGAAAGATGTGGTCCTGTATGTTATTAGTCCATTAAGGTCGTAGCACATCCTCTCTGCAGAGGATGCCGCTGTGATAGTAGCTCTTTGTAGCACATGCCTACAGGCCCTTGTGGTTCAAGGGTTCTGTTTAGGCAGTTGTGCGTCTTGCCAATTACTGCATCTTAATTTTTTAAATATCGTGTCATTCTTTCTCAACGCATTCTTCATTTCATAGTACACCTCGTGAGTCATTGCCATGATTTTAGTACATGTATATTTTACGCACTTTACAGCGATTATTTTTAGGCCCCTTTACAGCCACGCTTCATCTACTTCTCAGAATTCATCGCTCCACTGCACATTCAGAAACACTGGCATGGCGCTCTTTGGCCATAACTGGCCCTTGCGCCATAAAACACCACACATCATCATCATTAGGCATGTTGAACTGCGTTCACCAGTTGGCCAGCGTAGGGTGACACAAATTTGGCTTCCTTTGAAGTGGGAGAACCGTAGAGCAAAAGTACCTTTGCACCAAGACTAAGCTACATGGATAAAAATAACCGGGCGGGTAATGTGCACAACTATCTATCTGTATATACCTCAAAAGCGTGCGCACAGAATGGAGGAAGAGGTCATGAAAGTTGGCAACCAAGTACACGGTGATTGTAAGTGTATATGTACAAGCAGGAGTCATCAAAAAAATGCGACAAACGCAGATGGCGAATTTGGTGCAAAGGTTTGAAACAAATGAGCCCACAAAGAATTAGAAAAATGCAGGAAAGATATCAGGAAGTAAAATTTGCGCGATGACACACGGTCACTGCTTTGCTATTTGGGAGAGAGAGAACAAGGAGACTAAAGGCAGGGAGGTCAACCAGAAGAGCGTTCGGTTTGCTACCCTGTACTACGGGTAAGGGAAATAGAAAGAGAAAAATAGGGAGAGAATGGTACTCAGTGCTTGCTATTTGAGGCTCTAGCTTGCTGCCTGAGGATAAAACCGTACCGGAGCAAATATGCGCCACAGGCTGACGCATGTGTGGGCCACAACAAAATTCCTCAAACAACTCAGCACATCGTAATGGAATGCGAAGGGATTCACCTAGTGAGAAAGGTAGGTAACGTACACCTTCCAGAAGCGCGAGAATTCAAAGAGGATGGAAGAATTATCTGGTCAGTAGTCGGGATATTTAAAGAGATGTTTTTTAATATTTTTTTGCAAAAAAAGAAGGAAAGTGACTGACGCAACTGGAGTCGTTGCAAGCGTAGGTAACAGTATAATATAGAGATAGAGGTTCTAATGACCAAACGGAAGATCGAGACCGGATAGGCAAATTGCAAGACAGACAGAGAGGTAATAAAACGTGACTATAGAAGGCATGCTAGGTGGCTAGTTGTCGCCGCCCCGCCTAAAAGTGGAAGCCAGTAAGCATCTAGATAACCATCGTCATCATAACCATCAGTGTCACCTCTTTTACACACATATAAACACTCAAGAATGTGGTAAAGGCATCGGTAAAAGGTAATTTACCGATGCTCACCTCAATTGGTAAAAGCATCGCACGCACATTGGGGAGTATGTTAGTTCGACTCCCACCGTTGGTAAGTCGTTATTTCGCCTCCTTTCATTTGAATTTACCTTATGATTTCTACATTTCAATCAAAGCAACCAATAATTACACGTATGCTTTCGTTGGATTCGTTATTGGTTGCATGTATATTGTTGTGACTTAAAAAAATTGGTCCTTCCTGATCTGTTCTCGTAGAGAAATGTTGTGTACATATTATAAGCACATTACTGCAATTACTGTATGCCTTATGGCACGGGTACATATTAAGACTTAGAACGTACTGTCATTTCTCTTTGCATCATCAATGCCGCAACGAGCCGTGCTCATATACCTCTCAATATAAACACACAGGAATATGCGGAGACAAGATAAAGGCTGCCCTATGTGTGATATTTTGGAGCTGGTGAGGCATTACGAGCTTATGAACTTTCGTCATTTTCATCACCAGCGGATCTATCATAAATTGACAAATAGTGCTTAGAAATCAGTAAGTGAGGATGCCACCGTGGTGAAATTGCAATTTGTCGGAGAAAAAAAATGCTGTGGTGGCAACTCTTCGGTAAACACTTTTGAATAAAGTTATCTGCATGGCGGAAAGGAATAGGCTTGTTATTGGCTTTCTTATCTGCTATACTACTTTCTTAGCCAGTACAGAATGATTTTGTGCACTAGGCAAGAGGTGCTTCCATGCAGACTAGAGATCCTCCCAAATATATACGTAGCAGACCTGTTCGCAGAAAGTAAATATAAGAAAAAGGCAAATAGCCCGACAGCACTTTCCTGGGTGAAACATGTGATTGACTCACTGGATCTATCTAAATATTTCATCGTAACAAACCAATCGAACGCCTAGAATACCATTGTGCAGTCTTTTTTTTATTTAAAATTTTTATGTCCTGGAAGCCCCACAATGGCGTGTTACATCAGGGGTGAAAACACAGAAACAAAGGAAACTGATTGCCACGTGGTGTCTGTTCGAAAGATGCTTACACATATTTTCGGTAAATTATAGTGGCCAAGTGATGGTTACTGTCACATCAGGTGGGTCGTTCGAATGTTTCGCCGCACGCAAGAAAAAGACGAAAAAAAGTTGCAGTGGCTTAGCTTGGCTATGCCAGGATATACGTAGCGTTAGCAAAGGTTCAGCTGATTATTCTTAGCTTTCCTGGTTGCCTAGATTGTCAAAGATTAGCTTGATTGTCATGCTTACTGCTGCTCCAATGACACACACGCGGTATACGTATTATGTGGCACATGTATTCATTCCTCCTACGCTCAACCGCTAATTGCCAGGCAACTACTTCGGGATCCGATGAGTCAAGCTTCTCCGTTCTTCTGCGCTGTTGAGCAGCATTTGCGCTCTCCTTCTCCATGGCTATACCACACTGGCAAACGCCAGTCAGAAGCGCAGCGGCTCCAGCGCAGTGTCAGACGGCGACTGCACAGCGAGCGAGCGCGCGCCGGCGCCAGTGCGTCTACCACGGCTACGACGTCACTCCTCTGGAATGCGCAGACCGGCGGCAGTGAGTCGCGCGCGGCGGCGGCGGTGTGCGCGAGAGGTGCCGGCTCCGGTGGCTCCGGTGGTGCGCAAGCCGTGTGACATCACTGATCCTTGCGCATGCGCAGCACGGCTCTTGATGTGCCACGCGAAACGGGCTTGGCTAGGCCAGTGTAGCTAACGCTACAAAATAAACAGTTCGCGTGCATGAACGGTAAACGTTCGGTGGGCGACCAGGGCGTGTGTATATATGTGGCTGACATCCTGTAACAGGTGTTATCAAGCGAGAAAAAAAATTTAAAACACGTAAAACGTGACGGTGTGGGTATTGGACGACGGAAAACAAGTGGCCGTAAGCCAGATTCAGTTTTCAGGGCTGGAAAACTGATTTCAAGTGAATATGACGAATGAATTAAATGTATAGCATGACTTTTAACACTTTCAATCTCCCTGTTGAGTCACGTTTGGATGGGGTCTCTATGGCTGACGGATACTCTAGTTTGGGTCAAGTGAGTGTTTTGTGCGTAAGGAATTTGAGATGGCCATGACAAATGTGATTTTTCGGGGAGCTGAGTAAACGGTTTGCTGCTAAAACAACGTTAGAGAGGTAAGCGTCTTCAGGTATGTGGTATCTATTCCATGCAGTGAGGCAACCTTTACGTTTAGCTGAGCGAGAAATGTGCTTCTGTGGCTTTTATTGCGATAGCAATTACATGAACACTCCAAGCACATTTGTGCCGTCGGCATCGCCGTCGGCGTCGCCGGAATGTTCCGTATAAAGTTCAAACACGATAACATCGTCGCCGCGCTCTGGACGCTCTATGTGCAAATGAAAGCTTGCGACCGTCAGCCGACGGATCGCGGTTCAATCTCAAGCGCGCGAGACACGAAAGCGATCTGCGACGTTGACAAAGTGCGCGCCCACGCGCGCCTCATCTTCAAAGCGATCTGCGTTGCGGACAAAGTACGCCACGTATGCGCTGTGCTTTCGACGCTTAGTTGGCGTTAACCGAGAGACAGCCCGAAGGTCAATTCGCTCGCTGCTGCTGCTGCTACTGCCGCCGCCGCGCTTCCTCCAGCGTTCTGAAAGTGAGTTTCCGCGGCTATCGAGCGAGATGTGTTCATGTTTGCCTCTGCGCGCGTTACACCTTGCTTGCTAATTTAGTTAGTAAGCGAATGTTTCCAAGTTTATACGGCCCATATAACTAATACCTTTAGTTTGTAGAACTGTATAATATTTTCTATCGCAATCGAAGATTCGCGTTTCGGGCGAAACAGCGGTTTTCTCTATTGCTTGGCCAATTCTTGGTCATGAAATGTTGTTCGGGGGATGAATTTATTAGGTCCATCATTTTGTGCTTAAACACTGCCACTTTTCTCGGAGAGGCCTGCATGAAAAGTCGGCTTCGAGATACCGGAAGATGGTGACTAGTTCAACAACTGTAGTGGAGCCGCGAAATCCTTCACAAGCTCGCTAGCATTTGTTCGGCTGTGCGCAGGCATAGTGAACGACTGAGCGGCTGCACTGCAGATGTAAAACAATCGGTCCAGTTGTAGTGTTAACCTGTGAGCGCATTCGTTTATCGCTCGAGTTCAGTAGTGTATTCTGTGCCTTCTCATGCGGACATACATATGCTGGCCAAACTGGCAGATGTCTCGCCACGAGGAGGAAGGAGCATTTGAATTCCACAAAAGGGACTGCGCATTCGCATGTCGCAATGCATATAAGAAACTGCAAGCCGCATGATGAGTGCACACCCCAGTTTGAGAAAAACAACAACAGTTTTATATAAGCGCAAACATAAAACAACAAGAGAGGTTCTAGAAGCCCACGAGATAAAGAAAAATGGCATTGGGTGTGTCAGCCGTGCCTGCATATCACTTCACGGTACTTAAGTGGCTTTTCTACCTGTAGATGAGACTTCACGCATGGCAGATTTTTAGAGCGCAGCTCTTAGGCGCCCGCTCCTGCGGTGAGCGTCGGCGTCGGTGTATTAGGCGTAACCGAGCGAACGAGCTCAGCGAATGGTGAAGGCGAACGCGGAGCGCATCGGGAGATGAAAGACTGTTATAGCGAAGAAAGCGCGAGGGGGAAAGCGGAGGAGGAGGGCATGGCGAAAGTGTGAGAAGGAAGGCGTAGTGCCGCGCGAGACGGGCTCTGCGGCGACGATGGGTACGAGATGGCGCCAGAGTAGCGCGCGTCGTCTGTTCAAGAATGACGCCAACGATACCATATATGGAAGCACAGCGCTGCATGAGCGGAGGTCGGTATGCAGCGACTGCTGTGAATCGCGCCACTGCGTCCCCCACGCGCTGCCTCTGGCGATCTCTCGATTAGCGAGGGAGTCGCGTCACACTTGGCTACATTTGCAACGTGCCGCATGAGACACATTGTCCGCGCCAGCCAATATATCGCGAAATGAAAACACTTTAGAGCTGCGCTCATATTTCGCATTATAGAGTGTCGCAATCGTCGATTAATATTTTTTTGCGTGTATAACAGCGAACATTTTCTTTGTTATTACCTGCTTTATTTGAGGACCTCTGACGTATGGCGTTCTTAAAGTTTCTAACCTTTCGAAGAAACCTTCTGTTGTGAGTCAGCGCTGTGACTTGTGTCTTCTCGTGCCTTTACTTTTGTCCTAGTAGTTCAGGCTCCGGTTTAGCCATGTATGCGTAAGAGATGATAGCCTGCAAGGATGAGTATTTAATATTAGGTCTAAAACATTAGCGGTGTGTTTGAAATACAAGTTGAAGTTGAAACAAACTTCGATAAATCTCTTTACTCTGCTTGATTTACAAGTGGAGGAGCTTGGTTAT
Source organism: Dermacentor silvarum (assembly GCF_013339745.2). NCBI lineage: Eukaryota > Metazoa > Arthropoda > Arachnida > Ixodida > Ixodidae > Dermacentor > Dermacentor silvarum. The sequence continues at coordinate 57,524,437 of NC_051164.1, forward strand.
GCCAGTCAGTTCCTGGAAAATTGAAGTCAGCGAAAAGAAGAACATGGGCGTTAGGATGCGCCGCAATAAGCCCATTCCAGCTGTTATCCAGCTTCGAAGAAAAATTTGTTGTAGCATGCGATGGCCTGTAAAATACGCCAACTAACAATGTTTGCGCTACCCGCCATGGTTGGTAAGTGGCTATGGTATTGGGCTGCTAAGCAGGAGGTCGCAGGATTGAACCCCGTCCGCATTTAGATGGCTGGAATGCGAAAACACCCGAGTACTTAAGTTTAGTTGCGCGTTAAAGAACCCTAGGTGGTCCAAATCATTCCGGAGCCCCCCACTAACGGCGTGCCTTATAATCAAATGGTGGTCTTGGGACGTAAAACCCCACAATTATTTGGAAATATTTTCGCTGAAATATGAAAAATAAACCGCAGTATTTCAAGGTCCGATACTCATCGCTGATCATAATAAGGCGGGGCCAACAGCAGTCAGGACACCACTTGCACGGGCACATTTCTTGTCGAGACTGTGCAGTTAAAAATTCTGCAGAACAGTGAGAGTTAGGTGTCGGTGACGTTGTCAGTGAGTCACGTTTTGTTTATTATCAGGATATTGCTATTTCATGAAGCTACGTGATTAGATATACGCTCCTGCTTGGGTAAGACGCTTCGTATGTTAGTGAATGAAACCAAACGACAAATATTATTTCATAGTGTGGTATTAAAGTGGTTAATCACATTCTTACAGTGGGTCAATTGCTGCGCATGTTTTTTAAAGGATTGTGATGCATTATTGGACGCGTACCGTTTCGAGCCCACTTGCGAGGTTTTGTAGTGCCAGGTAAACGAAGCTGACTTCTTTTTTTTTGGCAAACGCAACCACGCTCGTTCTACCATTTTTGGGTCAACGGTAATGTTTACGCCATCGCGGCAGTGTGAAATTATCAGCTGTTCGGTTTGAGCATACCATCCTGATTCTGTAGGCTCAGTCAAGCCGTAGCATAGCAAAGCATTCCGTCGTGAGTGGTTTTCGCTATAATCCAAGCGCGCCTCAAGTTCTGGGGCAAAGCGAGTGTATTGGTGCGGTTGCTTTGGATGGCTTGTAAATCTTTGCTGACGGATAGTAGGTTTGATAGCGATTTTCTAGTGCTTCCGTGCATTTACTCAAGTTCAATATTATGTTTGTCCTCAGTAGCTGCCATCTTACATCTTTGACAGGGTTGATAAGCTTCGCCTGAACAGAAATGGTTTTTGTAACTGCACCAGAATTGCTTGCCAACAAGGACCAGAGTAAGTTTATATGTCTACAGAACGTACGAGCAGTAGAGAACAAACAGCGTGAATACATTCGGCAAAAACAGCACTGACACAATGTCGGCTTGGCAATTCTGCTAAAAGATAAGTGCTTCATTTCTTAGAAAAAAGTGTACGGCGGTTACTAACCCGCATTACGAAGGCAAACGTATCAGTCTGTGCAGTGCACAGCTCCTAAGCCCATACAGTTTTATACGTATTATGTTCCAGCGGTGATGAGGCGATCCATTGCGGAACGAGCGTAAGGTAGTGCAGCATTTTTCGGTTCAAGAAGTACGAGACGCTGGTGCTGGATACGTGTCCGCGACCAGCTCCGGCTTCCTCGAGCACGATAGGCCAGTCCGGCAATGTGCGCGCTTGTGTTTTGTGTGGCCAGGAATGAACAAATAAACGGCGATGAAGGAGAGAATCGCTGCACATGTCACTGCTGTTCGTATGGCTGTGGAATGCTGTTAGCTGAATGTACTCTTGTCAGCGGAAGCGGTCATCAACTAACACATGAAATAATTGATGCTGAAATTGTTTCGTGACTTGGCTCTGGGTGTGCCAGCACGCCAACTGTGCACTTAGTATACCTTCTTAAGGGTGTGAATCCCGCATGTGCAATGCGGAACGAGCCCAACGCCGCGTGTGACGTGTGACGTGTGTAAACACGGATCTACTGCAATACAGGTATTTGTTGGAAGTAAGCGCTATTCTGTCGTTTTGTTTCTTCTGTCCTTGCGTACATCTGCGCTGCAATTCACCAAAAGACATCGTTCGGTTCACAGCTTCTCAGTCGGGCCTCTATGAAGAGCGCGATGCGTGCAGATCAATAATAAGAAGGACATGCAAGCAGCGGTGATCAGCCTACTTGGTTTCCCGATGGCCATTTGCGAAAGAGGTAAAATGCGCTGAACCAGTGGAAACTTCGCGAGAAAGGGCTGACGCAAGCTGGCGGCGCAAGCTGGTTGGGCCGCGGTGGCAGCACTTCCTAGATAGTGAGAAAGATAGGCTAAACATTAAATGACCCACTGGGGGACTTCATTGTTCGACAGAAGTATTAATTTGCAAATAGCAGCGCAACAGCTAAAAAAGACTGCATGGTGAAATATATTGGTAGTTTTCAATCACGGCAGAGGTAAAGGATATGTGTTCAAGATACCTTTAATAACGATACTTAAGAAATTTAAAACGTTTAAAGCCGCACATTACTAGCCCAGTCGAGCCGAGCTTCGCCATCGTCAGCAATTTGGCCTTCATTTGACCGCAGCTGCGCCGTAGCCTTGGCAACGCATCACGTGACTCGTCGCGCCGTGCTCCGCCGACGTCTGACCAGCGTGTAACCACCCCGCGGCATCTGACCGGCGTCTGACCACCCCGCAAGCGGCGCCTGACTACCCGCGAATATCGCCCCGCGATCTGCATCACTGAACGGGTCCGGAATGCCAAGCGCGCGAATCTAGCGTCGGAGACTGAGCAAGAGCGAGTCGTTCGGCTTGCAAAACACTTGGATTTGTCGGCTTATAATTTATACCTGGCTTAATGATGAGTGTATACCTAAGTTTAATATTTACACCTAAATGAAAGGTTAACCAAGTGAAACCAAGGCATAACCAGGCTAAACCAAGCTTTCGCTTTGCATATCCAGGGTTAGCTGAGCTAAGCCGCAGACATTTTTTACATACTGTTCTATCTCCAACGAACACTGCATGCTAAAAGGAAAAGAAAAAAAATTTTTATTACCAGTGCTTCGAATACACACATGAAAAGCCTATTCGTCCCTTCGACCTATGTCATTAAGGTTTTTCCCATACTCAACATGCACCTACAAAATTCATCAGTTGTTCAGGTTTCAAGACTGGGTATTGTCGATTCTTGAAATTTGTCCGCTGGAGGACATGTATTCCAGGTCTGGGGGTGTCTTGATGAAAGTCTCGATTTAGAACGGCTTACACATGCCGATTCAGTTCGATATGTGACTGCCTCAGTGCAGGCTAACGAAAAAACACAAAGAGACAATAGCTTATACCATTATTCTCGAAACAATATCACGTGGAAACGTCTGCGCGTTGTGGCCCTGAACTGCGTCGCAGAACGCAGCTATTCGGAGCCCTAACGGTCACGCATTGTGCTTTAGTGATCGATGACACCACTCTCATTTCATTAATGGTGCTCGAGCCAGTTGTTCGGCTCCCTATTCTTATCGACGACTCGCTTCCTGCGAGATATTATTAATGGTTTCGGACAATTGCGCGCTTCTTTTTCAGGAATAACAACTACTGCGTTTGGTCATTTCTTCGAGGGGAATGGCAAGTCTCCTCGGGAGATCGTGATATTTGATCGCAATAGCGCTTCTACCAGGAAATAAACAATCCAAATGATCTAAGAACACATCTATTCGGTATTGTCCAGCAGAACAATGAGTAAAACCGAACAATGCATGAAAACCACAAGGACGCTGTGCTGAGTTTTAATAGTGTTGTTAGTTTCTTTTTCAGTGGGAGGCTATTTAGAGCGCAGAGTATACATTGCCGCACCGACATATGTGTGATAGGAGGATGGCACCATGGCATAAGTTAGTTGGATCACAAAGTGTCTACCACAAACTGTAGTCAGTTTTGCCTGCATATCAGTCGTCACATAGCACTCACCGACGAGTGGGGCAACATCCACATTCAACAAGCAAAATTGTATAGAAACGAATATTTGCATCAGAAAACAACTTTAGCAATTCGTAAAAACATTATCGAATGAATTGGATAGACGTGGTATATTCTCGAACATCTATTCTGAACAGCTCGGTTGGTGCCGGTCTTGCCGAGTAACACTAAAGTTAGTTCTTTATGAACAAGAAGCTTGTCGGCTACGAACGTTGCAGGTCGGAATGCAGGTCTAAAGACGTTTTTATGGTAGTGGAGCAGAGTGCAGTGAAATGAGACTTACTAAGTGTTTTTAGATACTTCATTTACTCACTCAAGAAACACTTGTCTAAGAAAACACGTCACGGCAGACGTGGGAATATCAAATCAAAACAAAACATTGGTTTATTCGATGGCTAGTGCCTACAAGCTTTAGCACTATAGCACATATTTCGATTAGTTCCACTTCAAAACATGCGACAAATTAGATCGTCGGTCTTGTATTTCCACAAGAAATGTATGCGGACCTCACGCGCTGGGGGAATGGGTATTAAGCGAAGCTTTTTTGGTTGATACTCGGAACGCTGTTCTTGTATTGTGGTCATTTGCGAGATAGGTCACATGAAGCAATCGAACATGTTGTCAATTGTAAACGCCTCGCTCAGCATAAACGCCGCAGACATATGTTGCAAGAACCGCCGTGGTTGCTCAGTGGCTATGATGTTGGGCTGCTGAGCAAGAGGTCGCGGGATCGAATCTCGGCCACGGCGGCCGAATTTCGATGGGGGCGAAATGCGAAAATACCCGTGTACTTAAATTTAGTTGCACGTTAAAGATCCCCAGGTGGTCGAAATTTCCGGAGTCCCCCACTACGGCGTGCCTCATAATCAGATCGTGCTTTTGGCACGTAAAAATTCATTATTTTGTTTTATGTTACAAGAATATTGCGCACGTTGCACGCCAAACAGAACTCGTCCTGCACAATGAACTTCCCAAAGCACTTTTTACACGTATAAACGATACGTTCCCTTTGCGTTGGAGTCTCACAAGTGCGTATCGACGCCGCCCATGTACGCCGCCCGTGCACTTTCGCGGTTGCAAGCATGTGTGTGCACAGGTTAGAAGCTGTACCAAGTCTTTGCTGCCTATCGATGCTACGCTGCTTCGTGTTTCTTGGTGAAACGCTCACCACGCTACGAGTAAAGCACATACCGAAAAAGACGCACCAGGTACACCAGGAATAAAGAGAAAAAGCCAAAGCTAGAGCCATGGAAACACAATAGAAGAATGACAGCAACACACTACACACACACGTGGCAGGGCCGGGTAGAGGCATCATGACAGTCGAAGTCGCAGACTTGAATGGCAACCTCAGAATTAGCCCATCGAACAAGGGCAGATACCGAACCCAAGCAGAGGAGGCAACCGTTGAAATTAAAGTAACGGCACCGAAGCAAACACCTATAATAACACCCAGCAGGGGCGTCTGCGCAAGCAGGCGTTTGGTGAGTTACGCCACCTCGTACCCGAGCACACGAGGGTTGGACCCTCCCGCGTCTAACCGTGCGCGGCTTAGCCGTGTCCGGGGAAAAGGGGATCCTGGGGGTTGAGCCAACGCTGAGTGTTTGGACCTTTAAGGCCCCTCAGCAGAGGCAACACACCTCTTTGGCCTCGGCTTCACGTAGACGGCACCCCCGGACTGACCCACCTGGGGGAAATCGGTAGTTGCCTTTTCCTGTCTCTCTCTCCCTCCAACCTTCGTCTGTCTCTCTCACTTTCCATCTCTCCTGTTTTCTACTCTCTTCTATATTACTTCCAATCTTCTTGGCAGCGAGGGTTAACCTTGTGTGGGTAGCCAACCTTGGATATTCCATATTTGGTTATAGTGGTGGCGTACATTTGGCGTTTGCAGGACCTGTCCTTTACAGATTCTGCAGCGTCCCCTTGTTGGGCTCCATGGTGGGTGGCTGGCGCCACCGCCGAAACAAATTCCGCATACATGGATAGTTCCTTTCCCGCACTTCCTCATCGCCGCCAGAAACGGGGGCGCACCGAAGCATTCCAATTTTTTGGCCAAAAAACAGAAATTTTTCCGCGATTTCACGTTATTCATAGTGAGAAGCCAGACAAGAGCGTAAGAGTTGCATCACCCTTTCTCGTTGCGAAATGTTTGACCGAGACCATAGGACCAGGCTACAAGGCTACAAAGTTGGCAAGTGGAGATCTCCTGCTGGAACTCCGCGACAAAAAACAACATGACAAGTTACATACCCTAGTGTCTTTTGGCGAAATACCAATAACAGTGACCTCGCACCGCACGATGAACACCACTCGTGGTGTCGTCTCAGATGACGATCTCATGGACCTAACCGAAGCTGAACTTCTAGAAGGCTGGAAAGATGAAAATGTGATCAATGTAAAACGAATTAAGATGAGGCGAGATGTCAAAGAGATCCAAACGAAACACATTATTCTCACATTCGGTACAAGTGTTCTGCCCGAGACCATAGAGACAGGATACATCAAGATCAAAGTCAGGCCCTACATTCCGAATCCTCTCCGTTGCTTTCAGTGTCAAAGATTTGGCCACAGTTCGCAGAACTGTCCTGGCCGCCTCACCTGTGCGAAATGTGCCCACGAACATGCATCCGAATCCTGCGAAAACAAACTGCAATGTGTCAACTGCGACGGCGAGCATGCCGCCTACTCGTGGTCCTGCCCGTCGTGGAAAAAAGAAAAAGAAATTGTCACAATCAAAGTCACAGAAAATATATCGTTCAAAGAGGCACGAAGGCGGGTGTCATACCTGCCAAAGAACACCTTTGCCGAAGTGGCGCGTCAGGGGGCAGCGTCGCAACGGCTTCCGACGGCTGTCCGGCCCACACACAGTGAGCCGGCAGTGACGCCATCCGCCCCCTCGGCGGCTGCAGCTAGCGCTGCTCCGCCAACTCACAAGAAGGGGCCATCGACCTCCGCGCTGGTGGCCTCCAGGGCCTCGTCCCTCGAGGCGAGGCCTTCTCGTCAAACCAACCGCTCGCAAGAGCGCGTGTCCAGCGCCTCACAAGAGGCTATGGACACAACAACCAGCCAGACGGCGCCACTTGCGCCTAAGGAGCCGCGAGAATCTCGCGATCGCCCCAAAAAGAAAAAGCCCGCATCACAGGGCCCGACAAGGGCTCTGTAAGTTAAGTTAGTCTCTTAAACGCACAGCACAAAATACACTTTCAACATGAATACACAAATAATACATTGGAACGTCAGAGGACTCCTACACAACCTCGATGACGTTAAAGAAATCCTACACAGGTTTAATCCTAAGGTGCTGTGTGTTCAAGAGACACACCTTAAATCTACACAATGCAACTTTCTCCGGCAATACGCCATTTTCAGGAAAGACCGAGACGACGCTCTTGCGTCGTCCGGTGGTGTAGCAATAGTTGTAGACAAGTCCGTAGCTTGTCAACATGTACCCCTTCAGACGGCCCTTGAGGCAGTGTCAATTCGGGCAATTCTTTTCAATAAATTGGTCACAGTATGTTCTATATACATACCCCCAAATTATATTTCCGGAAAAACTGAATTTCATAACCTCATTGACCAGCTTCCCGAACCTTACATTCTCGTGGGAGATATTAATGCTCACAACACGTTGTGGGGAGACTCGCGATGCGACGCGAGAGGTCGACTCATCGAAAATTTCCTTCTGACCTCTGGTTCCTGCCTTTTTAATAAGAATAAGCCGACCTACTATAACGCCCAACATGATTCGTACTCATCAATAGATCTAGCAATTGGATCTGCTTCTCTTATGCCTGACCTTGAATGGAATGTCATTAACAATCCTTTTGGAAGTGACCTTCCCTGTAATTTTAAACTTAATAACGCAGCACGATAACCCTCCCAATATTCCTCGATGGAAATTATCATCGGCTGACTGGGAGTATTTTAAAGATTTAACTTATTTACCACGAGATTTTATAAACAATTTTAGTATCGACGATGCTGTTGCATATTTTACTGCTTTTATTATCAATGCTGCTGAAAAGTGTATCCCACAAACGAATGGTTGCTCACTTAAAAGACGTGTCCCCTGGTGGAACGAAGACTGCAGAGAGGCGCGAAATAGACAGAATAAGGCATGGAGCATATTGCGTAGATCGCCAAGTACAGAAAATCTAATTGAATTCAAAGGCATTAAATCACAGGGAAGACGGACACGACGTCCGGCAAAGAGAGAAAGCTGGGTGAGGTTTCTATCGTGTATAAATTCATACACACAGGAGGCAAAAGTGTGGAACGGCTTAAGAAAGCTAAAGGGTCACCAAATTCATCCGTTGCCTCTGGTGAATGACCAAGGGAATACCTTGCAGGACCAGGCAGACTGTCTTGGGGAGCACTTTGAGCATGTTTCAAGCTCAATCCACTATTCGCAACCCTTTCTCAAATATAAACAGAGGGAAGAATGTAAGCCATTCGTACGCAAATGTCGACAGAAGGAACCGCATAACCTTCCTTTCACTATTGCCGAGTTGAGAGCTGCCTTGATCGCATGTAAGAGTTCTGCACCGGGACCCGACAGAGTCATGTATGACATGATTAAGAACGTACACCCTGATACACAACTGACACTACTCGCACTTTTCAACACTATTTGGGCTGCCGGATACCTTCCATCCGCATGGAATAAAGCGACTGTGGTCCCTGTATTGAAGCAAGGTAAAGATCCTTCCTCGGCGGCAAGTTACCGTCCCATAGCTCTCACAAGTTGCGTATGTAAGCTATTTGAAAAAATGGTTAATCGACGACTCATACATTTCCTTGAACTCAACAAAATGCTTGATCCCTATCAGTGTGGCTTTAGAGAAGGGCGATCCACAACTGATCACCTTGTGCGCATTGAAGGAAATATCCGGGACGCATTTGTGCATAAACAGGTTTTCTTATCGGTATTCCTCGATATGGAGAAGGCGTACGACACAACATGGCGTTACGGAATCCTGAGAGATCTGTCGCGAATGGGCATCCATGGCAATATGCTAAGCCTAATAGAAAGCTATTTGACTAATCGTACCTTCCGTGTCAGAATCGGCAATGTATTGTCACGTCCATTTATACAGGAAACTGGTGTACCCCAAGGAGGGGTGCTTAGCTGCACACTGTTTATCGTGAAGATGAACACACTTCGTGCTTCATTACCGCCAGCGATTATTTATTCCGTCTACGTAGACGACATACAAATAGGTTTCAAATTCTGCAACCTCACAGTGTGTGAGAGACAAGTACAACAGGGCCTAAACAAAGTATCCAAGTGGGCAGACGAAAACGGTTTCAAAGTGAACCCCCACAAAAGTTCTTGTGTTCTGTTCACCAGGAAGAAAGGGCTTGTTGCAGATCCCACTATCGAAATGTATGGACAACAAATACCTGTGAACAGACAGCACAAGTTCCTAGGCATCATACTTGATTCTAAACTTACTTTCATTCCGCATATAAAATATCTGAAGGAGAAATGTCTAAAAACAATGAACACACTGAAAATCTTATCTCACACATCCTGGGGTAGCGACAGGAAATGTCTAATGAATCTTTACAAGAGTCTCATTTCATCACGACTGGATTATGGTAGCGTGGTATATCACTCTGCCGCCCCTAGTGCGCTGAAGATGCTGGACCCCGTCCACCATCTAGGTATCCGCCTGGCCACTGGTGCTTTCAGAACAAGCCCCATTGAAAGTTTATACGTCGAATCAAATGAGTGGTCACTCCATCTGCAGAGAACATACACCAGCCTCACATATTTCCTTAAAGTCCACTCTAATCATCAGCATCCGTGTTTTAATACCGTTAACGATATGACGTGCGCTACACTTTTTCGTAATCGTCCCTCTGTAAGACAACCTTTCTCACTGCGTGTCAGGGAGCTTAGTGAAGAAATGGATATCCCACTCTTCGAACATCGCCTAATGCCTTCAGCCAAGCTGTTACCACCTTGGGAGTGGCAGGTATAGTAGCATGTGATATATCATTTTTAGAGGTTACAAAGCACGCTTCAGAGGTCGAAATCCGAATGCATTTCCTAGGATTACAATCCAAGTACTCGTGCACAGAATTCTACACAGACGCTTCTAAATCGCATGTCGGAGTATCTTATGTAGCCGTCGGTCCGTCCTTCTCGGAATCCGGCGTACTGCACCCCGAAACAAGCATCTTTACGGCTGAGGCCTACGCAATATTGTCAGCTGTAAAGCATATAAAGGAATCTAAACTTCAAAAAAGTATTATATTTACAGACTCCCAAAGCGTCGTAAAAGCCTTGAAGTCACCCTGTAAACAGAAAAACCCTGTTCTCATTGAGCTCTATTCTGTTCTTTGTAGAGCATACGCAACTAACCAGCATGTCATTATATGCTTGGTGCCAGGGCATAGAGGCATCGAGGGCAATGTTCTTGACGACCAAAGGGCCACATCAGTCACATCACCCGCTATCAACCCTACAGCTGCTGTTCCTGCAACAGATTTAAAACCTTTCTTGCGAAAGAAACTGCGAAGCCACTGGCAACGCTTGTGGGACGCAGAAACAAATAATAAGCTTCATTTGATTAAGCCACAATTAGGTTGCTGGCCTTCCGTAACAAAAACCCGGCGAACTGATATCCGGTTCTGTCGTCTAAGAATAGGACACACGTACGGCACCCACAATTTTCTATTGAGTGGTAATGACCCTCCAACCTGTGGTAGATGTGGCGAGAGGCTCACCGTCCCCCACGTCCTCCTGGAGTGTCGGGAAGCCGAAAGAGAAAGAAAGAAACACTTTCCTCTAGCATATCGCTATTATGTCCCTCTACATCCCGCTATGTTTCTCAGTAAAGAACCGCTCTTTAACACCAAAGCAGTCCTCGCATTCCTGAATGATGTTGTGCGACATGTTATTAGCCCAACAAGTTCGTAGCGCATCCTCTCTCCAGAGGATGTTGCTGTGATTGTTTTTTATAGCACATGCCTCCAGGCCCTTGTGTCTCAAGGGCTCTGTTTAGGCACTTGTGCTTCTGGCTAATTCTTGCATCTGCAATATTTTGGAAGTCATGTCATTCTTTCGCAATGTATTGTTCATGTCTATCGTACACATCATTAGTCATTGCCATAATCTTATTACGTATAGATTTTACGCACTTTACAGCGACTGCTTTTAGGCCCCTTTACAGCCATGCCACATCTAACCTTCATATAATTGACTATTCATATACCACTAACAAGCCATTACCATCGTCCTGGCGCTCTTTGGCCACACCTGGCCCTTGCACCAATAAACAACAATAATCATCATCATCACCTATAATAACAGACTCACAAGAAACCTGCAGGAACTGCATCAGAGGCAGGATAAGTATCATCACAAGCATCACAAGCAGCCATCAGTATCCTGAATGATATCAAGGAATCCGACGACAACTAAAATTCGTATGGACACAGGTGCATCCGTCCATAAAGGCGAACGAAGCGTTACACATGGCGCAGCCAGATCACTGCTACCTAGATAAATCCAGCACACTGACTGGCAGAGCCACTGACCACATACCCATAAATGCTATAACACTCTAGGATAAGGAGAAAGTGATACGCGCCATCGAGTAAAGAACTGGGCAATGAACAAAATGCATTAGAGCTAATAGAAGCACTTACTCAAGCCCAAAAGACTTCACGCTATCTGCCCAGACGACAATGAGACCCAATGCGCATAGTGTGGCATAGAGTCGGACGTGTACCTCATGGCATGGGCCTGTGAAGAAAACAATTTAATAGAAAGGATATAAGAAGCCACGATTGACCGGTTGGAGGAAATGCTGTCCAGTGTCTACCCGAAAATTCAGCAGCAGCCTACCAAAAGGGAAAGAAAAGCTGCGATACCAAACAGACTCCCTGAATAGAGGGACCGACCACGAAATCTAAGTCAAATAAAAAAAAAATGTGGTTGATCCCTCTTATATAGGAATCGGTATAGAACACGAAAGTGAAACGTGTCTTCACAGAAGTAGTGTAATGTTTATTGCACATTGATATATAATGTCTATTGGTGTTTTGTGGCTAAAGCGCCCTTAGGCGTTGATGCACCCACGCTGACGCCTGGTGGCACGTCTCCTCCATCACGACTACCAACGTCGATGACCATGAGCAACCGTCACGCGCTAGCAAGTCACCCTTACCAGATTGCAGATGGAGACAGTGGAGGCGGACCCTTCGTGAGCCATCATACAATTAGACACCTAGAAGCCTGCAACCATCACTTACAAAGATGAATCAATGAAGTGCAACTTTAAAACTCCATCCTCTAGAGGTTTAGCAGACTGCTTTGGCCACTAATATATTTTAAAGTAGATTTTTTAAGTATGTCCACTCAGAGGAAAGTTTCCTTGAACATCGTTTATTGCACCTTCTAACGCATGCTTTCAAGCTTTAATGACAATCTGTAATGACGACTTTTAAAGCATGCACTTTTCTTTAGGAACTAACCGCGATTTCTTGGGTGTATCTATCCATTTTCGTGGTCGATTCCAAAGATAGCGTAGTCTAAAACAGCTGTAAAAACCGCACGGTGATACAAGTGGTACCGGTAGTACGAAACGGCAGTACCGCAAGGTGGTACGGTCTTAAGTGGTGCGTTCTCGCACTCTTATCTAGTTACAACCAGCGTTTTGGGACACTGCGTCTCTGGTCGATGACGTAGACGATGTCGTTTGTGGCAGTGCCTCTGGTCACACTGTCTGCGACAAGAGGTGGTCGCAGACGTTGCACGGGTTTCAGAACTGGTCCTTGAGGAAGCGGCGCTTGAAGTACCGAATGCCTCCTGCGTATGGGTATTACATGGTCATCAGAGAGCGCCACCCATAACACAAATTGCAAAGTGAAAAATTTGACACCACTGACGCGAATTTATTCCGTGCGAATTTACCTATACTCAACTTTATTAGAGCTTCCTTTTTTACATTTGTTCTCTTGGTTTCATTAGAAAAACTCTGTTTATGGTGGGCGCGCATTTAGGTGTTAGACCCTTTTTTACATGAACAGTTCCGTGCATCTTTGGATGCAACGGTCGTCAAGAATCATGCGGAAATAAAGAAGCGCCATAACACATAAACCGCGAGTGCTTGTACCAAGAGAGAGGACCGGGCCTCAGCAACGCGAAGATAAAGTTTCACTACTAGATATTTCCCTATGAAAAGTGCTCCCTCTTATGGCGAAGCGTTAATAAATATTGGGTGGCTAGCGACAGTAGATGTGGAAACGCACTATAAAACAGGCTGTTTAATTCACACTGTATTCACGCTGTACTGGCTGTACAACATGCGCAGAAAAGTACTAATACTGCTCACAGGAAAACTTTAGATCAAAGAAGGTTGCGAGCTTGGGCGAGTTGATGATTGATACTAAACTTGCAAAAGTGCACTTCGAACAGGACAGAGGCAAATAGACAATGGCAACAAATATGGGGAAAAACGAGCTCAGTGCATGTTTTGCTTGTTGTTTTGCATATGTCCTATTCGTAGGCCGCTTTCTCAAGACTGCGATTTCCGATCACGCGAATATAGCAAAAATATTTGCCACTCGTAGTAGCAGCTTTTGATTCGCGGTACCTGCGTTCTTATGAGGGCACCACAAGTTTGTCAGCACTATCTTTTTTTTTCTTCAATCAGGCCTAGTAACGCTTGTGCAGTGCACTGCACATTGACCTGTGTGTCAGTTCAGCCAGTAGACAGAATACATTTCATGATAGCGAAGAAAGATTTCGTTTTTACTTTGCTTATGAATCAAGCCGATGAGACCAGTTTACTTCCAATGTTGACAAGTAATATAGAAGCAAACCTTCCTTGCTCTGTCACATGTACGTAATAAACAGCCTTTTATGAAATCTAAGGGCATATAACTAATTGTGCATTTGAGTTGTTACTTTCGAGTGCCCGAGAGAGCTCTTGTAACAGGGGTTAGATTGACTAAATCCAGCACTAGGAATCAATTCACCTCATTAGGAGCTGAAACCTCCAGCACAGCCTATTCGAAGATCGCTTAACATTAATTACACCAGCACAAAAGAGATACGACAGGGCTTAGATCACGTGACTGCTGTAAGTTTGCTGCTGACATGGAATCATCTGCGGTCATTTTGGCAGCGCTCTGCGTGTGTTAGTCTTGAGTGTCCGCCAGGCTTGTGTATAGAAAAGAAGCAGTCTGGACGTGTTCCGCTTCTGGCTTCCAAATGCTTTGGAAAGCGTCAAAAAACAACAGCTTAGAAAGGTTTACGCTTGCTCCGAGCTAAATCGTCCTCTGAACTTTTTGAGTGTTAGACTTGAGTAGTAAGAAATATTCAAAGGCACCTTTAGCGGTGTTCTTTTTCACTTTCACCACACATACGAGAAATTTCTGCGTCGCAATGCTCCAATTTGTTTGATCGTTCTTCGGATATTCAGTCAATATTCTTCATAGCTTCATTTGACACAGGAGTTGCCTTCCGATGCATAACAGGGCATCAAAATAGAGCACAAATCTTGTTATAAACCAACTCATTTGCTTCCTTGATCCAATTAACCTAATTAAACGTTACCACTTGCCTCACTTTAGAAGACACTCCCTTCCATGCACGTTCTCTCACAAAAGCTGGGCCGGGTTCATGACCGTATTGCTTTTCCCAGCTCCTATAGAAGGCGTCCACTTGATCAAGAGTATTTACGAGACCCTTGTGGTTTGCTTCAGTGCCCTCAACTGGTTGCAACAAGAGCCCGACAAAAGATTCCGCCAGGCGCCATACAGTCGCGCTGTGCACAATTTACAGTGCTCGAAAGGACGACACCCTTGGGGACACCTCGGTGCCAGTGACTTTACTACGAGGCGCTGGGAAGGCACGTAGACAGCGGGATTCGTCCCAGCTCGAGCCCAGTGGACGGCGTACAGTACGCGTTGTCGGTTTCTCACTTAACACGGAAACGCGGACTTCGCAGGGTAACGTGGTTATTATTATTATTTTTTTTATTTTAAGGAGATGCTTGTGCCTTTAGGTGACGCTGACTGCTCCGATTATCTGACATGATAATCCTCCTCCGTATTGAGGCTTTTCTTTGGCAATTTCGAATTTTTTCCGTCATATGTATTCATGACATCGAAGGGCGTGAGCTTTTTTTTCACCACATATTTATTATCAAGTTATCACTAGGCGCAAGACGCGCCCACTCTGTCTTCAATTGTCTGAATGTTGTCGCTGATTATATAGCGAAGAGTCATGTCTAACCACATGGCATGCACAACGGGAATGGTATTTTACATTTTCCAGTTTAGTAGAGACGCGAGCCCCAGCCATCACTTTGAAATGCACAGTGGTACGAGTGTTAACCGCCGAGGGTTTAACCTGTCAGTGCCGATTCAATGATGGACGACTGTGCTCGCCCCGCTATAGTTATGAGTTGAGTTTTACTTGCTTGCCAGGGACACAAGTTTAAACGAATAAGAGTTCGATTCTTAATCCGCACTCTTGACAGTATTTTTGTCGTTCTTCACTGTTACCACAACCTGAGAGTGCTGCACAACAATGAAATATTCGTGCCAGTGCAGTTCGCACTTTTCTTTCTTGAGCTAATTTTCTAAAATGTCACAATAGCCTGCAAGAAAAACCTTGTATCTCAATTCAGGAATATCCTAGCTAGTTGAGCGCTTCAATGTTTCCTTTTCGCTTACGCTATATATGTCCTAGCATTACAAGATAGGCATATTCTGGTGAGAAATGCACATATAAGCAATAAAGCTGAGCATAACGCTTTGCTTCACCGTTTGGATAGTACAAACAATATTAGGTGTTGCAAACCGAGGTAGCCCCGGAACAAAAATCTTCAGCGACGCAGCTCACCCTTCGCATGAAGTGAGCGTTGCAATTAAGCTTTATGCGTCTGCGCGCGTTCCTAATATGGGAACGCATGCGCCGAGGCACGCTGCCATATACGCAGTTTGCGACGAGCCGCCTTGCAAGAGCGAAATTAATCTTCCCAGATCTGGAAGTTTTCTTCATCAACACCGACGCGCCACTCAAGAGAACTACTTCCACTTACTACTTCCAAGGCAACGCTGAGTCTGCTCCGTTCTCATACCTTTTGTTTTTATTGGAAGAGTCTGCGTCGAAATGCGTCGTTTTGCACAACTTGCCCCTAAACGCCTCCGCGAGTTAGAGGCGCCTAATGCAACCACTCAACTTTTTTTTTTCGAAACAGCCCATACTTTTGCAAATAAGCAATGCTTTAAAATGGTTATTTCAAGCGCCTTGGGTGTTCTTCCTAGCGACTAGCGTAGGCGCATTCTGTTTTAAATCGCGCTCTATTTTAACATCTTACAAAATAAGATACCTTTCAGTCAGACCAAGAGCGCAGTAGTATGCGGCAGCGGCATGCCTTTGATGTGATATTTTGCGCGCTGCCCAAGGCGTGTCACCGGGCAGGTGAACGAACACATGCACGCTATCGACGAAGGTTTAGTGCTAGCAACTTAGCCGTGCTCTATAATTAACGGCAAGTCTTACTCACTCAATGCATTTTGCTTGTCATTTCGATAAAATCTTACAAGAAGGCTGAAGACTGATATATGTTATATGCTGGATGTAATACCTGCGTCATGATGAATTAAGAAGTATTTTGCGGTATCTGCTGTAATGTACACAGCCATCACAGCTAGATGCAGTACTGTAGAAGATAGCGGCTTTCAGATGGACATGTGAGCGTTGCATTCGTACGGCTCCACAAGCCCATGTTAGATGAGGGGAATGTGCTTCTGTCATGGGAAGGAAACAGTATGCGCGTTTTGTATCCAGTAGTAAATGCCCCCAGTTCCAACTACAGGTGGCATTGAGTGCAAGCCCGCAGTCTCTTAAGCAAAATTTTTCCATCCTAATAATCTGACGGGAAAGGGAGCAGAAATACAGTGGGATAAGAACATGCGTGTGTGTCCGGTCGGAAGAAATGTTTATAGGGTTGCCGTGTAGATAGAGTAATTACAGCGGGCGGATCTGGATCGGGTGGGTTGTGTGCGACCAGGTCACCAGCAATGGTAGAGAGAGTATCTCAGCATCGCCTTGAGTCCACTGTACCTGCACATACGCATTGCGACTAGTGATGCGTATCGATTTCCCTTTCCTTGGCAAGGATGACATCGACGATGACATCAGTATGTCCAAATACAGATGAAAGTGTGCACGACTCCGTGAAATGCCTTTAGGTCCTTAACAGGGTGTTGGCTTCCAGCTATCATTCTGCGTTCTAGAAAGAACTCCTGCATGACCACTACGCACGTTATACGCGCGACACTTGTGGAAGAAGAAGCTGCACGAAGGTAACTTTAATTGCTCTGAGCCAAATTGTTCCCCGCTTCGGATATTCATTGCTACTGCTTATACACTACAGCTACTGTCCAGTTAGTTCGTACATATGCGGTACAACTATGTAGTGCATATGCAGTGCAACCATATGCACTACAACGGTAGCTGATTCTAATGATTCTGTTTCTAGCTGATTCTAATTTCTAGCTGCAAGTTTCCCAATTTCAGCACCCCCCTAGTTCTCGGCCGTCCTCGACTACGTTTTCCCTCTCTTGTCTCCAATTCTGTAACTCTAATAGTCCATCGGTTATCTACTTTACGCATCACATGACCTGCCCAGCTCCATTATTTTTCACTTAATGTCAATTAGAATGTCGGTTATCTGCGTTTGCTCTCTGATCCACACCACTCTCTTCATGTCTCTTAACGTTACGCCTAGCATTTTTCGTTCCATCGCTCTTTGTGCTGTCCTTAACTTGCTCTCGTGCTTCTCTGTTAACTTCCAAGTTTCTGCCCCATATGTTAGCACCGATAGAATGCAATTATTGTACATTTTTCTTTTCAACGACAGTGGTAAGCTCCCCGTCAGGATTTCGCAATGCCTGCCGTATGCACTCCAACCCAATTTTATTCTTCTGTAAATTTCCTTCTCGTGATCAGGGTCCCCTGCGAGTAATTGACCTAGATAAACTTACTGCTTTACAGACTCTAGAGGCTGTAAAGACTCTAGAGACCATTGAAGATACGGCTCGACAAAACGAAAGAGAAGAAGAAAGAACGTGCCATAAACTTAAAACTTCATGCTTTCTGCTATAAAATTCTGCCCACCTGAAAAGATAGCTCACATGTCACACAATAGCAATGCACGTTTGATCATGGATCAGAATAATGCTATAGTATGATGGACACAACACTAGTACCCTAGTAACAATGACCGGCTTGCTCCAGAATCAAAGGCAAAATACTTTCGGTTGTGAGCAGTAAGCAACCCAACATTCCCATTCGGAAATTTACGAAGCGCAAGTTATTTGAGGACACTTAGGTGGAAGTCACTTCGCATTTGTGCTGTGCCACGTCGTCGCATTCCGTTAGCTAATTCTTTTCTGCACCGAGTGAATATTTCCTTGTCTTGGTTTCGTTCCTTTCAAAAGCCACAGTATTGCCACCAAAACATATACACACCAGACGATTATGCAGCAGCATATTCACAGTTTCTGATCATCGATGGCGAGCGTAAGTTTTAATGGTAGTCATGAGAATGGTTAGGTTTAATTTAGGCATCACTCGTTTGGGCCACTGATTCTAGGAAGTCATCGAAGCCGTGTCAGCATCAGTCTGTGCCTACGGAGGTCCACACTTTATTAGTAGAGCTTTTGGTTTCCTTAAGAAAACGTCATATCCACAAGAAAGTTTTCGCCAGGCCGCAAAAAAAAAATGTTGAAGCTTGAGCGCACAAACGCAACTGTGCACTTTGGGAAGAGGCTCAGAAAAATGACAATATTCATATTGCAGACCACTGTGCAAGGTAATTCACCAAGACTACTAAAAACGTGGAAAAAGTGGCAGCATAAACAATAAATTATCACATTCCTGTCAGTTTTAAATGTTTCAGGGGAAGTGCGGAAGCTGAAGTTGTCAAAAGAAACACTGTAACAAATTAATATGCATTGCAAGAGCCTTGTGATGTTCGTTCATGCTCACTTTACAGCGATTTCAATGAGCCCGTCGGCTCTCATGCAAAAAGAGCCTAAAGAAGTGTAAACACTAGCGCAGATCGAGAGTAGCGAGAACGGCAGTGCGCGTTTTGACTAGACGCCAACTGGCTGCTTATCAAGAAACAGGTTTTAAAGGAACTTCAAATAAAAATTTGCAAGTCCTGACGATGCACGTCTATAATTTCGCGGCCCTGATTCAGCGTTAGTATTTGCCACAAGTTCTTCTTTTTTCTCTTTCCTAGAAGACATTAGCAGCCCGGGCGTTTACGGAACCATGGGTGCGATATGAGGCCCCAGGGCCAGAAACTCGAGACCAAATATCAACATGTTTTCAGTGTTGTGTTCTTTATGTGCTTGAGTCCAAATTCTTCGTGCTTCCTTCCCTACGTTATAATTACTGCCACCTCAAATGTCCCAGCGCCAACTTAAAATGTGATACGTTCCTTTTCAGCTGGTTGCCAAGGAAAGGCGCTTTAAGTATTTCTTCGCAATCATCGCTAATGTACGCAAACATCGCCGCGTGCATGAGCTGTATGATCGTTTCACGGAGACGTTTGGCTAGCCGACAACTTTGATGGCTAGCCAAACAAGTTAATGCCACTGACAGAAACAGAGGAAACCGAAAGTCAAGTGCCAGAAACGGGAGTTCAAGTGCAAGGGCAAACAATGCACGTTCAACAGCGGAGAGAAAATGGCAGGAAAAAGCGATTGAAGCACGCCATCGATAAGCTGTCACGTGCAACCCCCACTCGATGAGCGTGTGACCAGTCCGCAGAATTTCTTTATTTCTTGGTTTATTATGACCATGTGCACGAAGGGAGGGGGGGGGAGTACTGGAACCATGCCGCTCCAAAAAAATTCATAATAATTGCTATCTCGCAGTTTAGACTTTTGTGTCTAACGAAGCCACTCGATTTCGTTTCGTTGGAAAGGGCTTCTTTTTTTACGGAAGCCCGTCAGAACTTAGAATTGCTCAACATCTGTGCAATTTATTCGCAAAAACCGGCGAACCCGTTAGTTATAATCACGGGACTGCTAGCGGACCATCGTTTTCTTTAACGAGCGCCAGACCGTCTTCAGGGGTTCGATCGTGCAGCCATCATCTGGGGTTGACCCGGCCTGTCCCTGAGTAGCTGTAGTTCTCTTTCCCTTTACCTGGACTACGAGACGGTCTGCCCTTATTATTTCGAATAAGGATTCGCCATTTGAATAAGGATTCGAACTGCTGTTGCGTGAGCGCAGCTGGTTAGCATGAAAACAGTGAAACAGCACTGTGACGGTCACTGGTTATTCGTACTTCGTCAAAGCGGTATTGCTGGATTACGCAATGGGAAAATTGGATTAGATTTCGGTAAAACGTTCTATATGAATGTGACGGAACGAACATGTTACATCAGCTAAACACCTATTGCGACCATTTTCACAAAAATTATAGAAACAGGTTGTTCCGGGAGCTTCTTTACCCCGTAAAAACGTGGCGGTTTTTCTGTAAAATCCTTCGCATCTCCAAATGATTGTGAAGACATGATGAACGCTTGCTTTCTGAGCAGGCGATGGCGACAGCAACCGTCGCCATCGCTTTTTCACCCACAAGAACGTTAAAGAAGTTGTGTGCTCCTTGAATGCGACTGGCCTCTGTGGACTGCGTTATGCCGTTTGCCCGCGCGAAATCTCATTCACCAATTCTTCACTCTTCTTCTTTTTTATCTGTTCCCCTTCGCCAGGGCAGCGTTGTGAATGCAGCGTTGTCTACCAGATGGTTTTTATATTTAGCCTCCTTTCTTTTTTTCTTTTTTTCTCTCCTCTTCAGGAATGCCTTTCAAGTCAACTGCCGGCACCCCGACGAAATTAAACGGTACGTAATAAATTTTCTAACAATATATTTTCCCTAAAGAACACACGAAACATATTGTTTATTCAACTACATTCTGCGTGCTCTAACTTGTCGAAAGAGTTATATAAGAAACACTATCGCATAGATATTTGTAGCTTTGCCCCAGAGGCTACAGTTTGCCAAAGTTTTCGCAGTAAGACCGAAATCAGTCCTACACTGTCAGATAGGAGCGACGATTCCCTAGCGTAGCAACGATTTATGAAGCAGCATAAGGCTAATCTGGACACCTAAATGCAGCCGTTCCCACCTGAACACACACATTTTTATCGAGTTCCGATGCCACCTGGAGCCATTGGTTGGTCCACTCCGCTAAAGCTGTGAAGTGAAGGGAATGATATATTAGTTGCGTGTATCCTGAATGGAGCTTTGTAGAAACGTCGTTGTTTATCGTTAAATATCTCTTTTGTTGAAACTAATGTTTCAACGACAATGCTGAATACCATGATAAAGCTCATTCATCGTTGACTGCTCGGTCCCTTGGTGCATCATGTAGGGCTGTTTCGTGGAACAAGGGCGTAAGGGAATGATGTGCGTCTGCCATGTCCACATTGTTTCATTCCGCGCTTATATAATTGAAGGACAGAAATTCCTGACAAAGTTGTTTCTTATGAAGCATTCGGTGTAGTGGTGTTATAAGTAGAAATAGGCAGTAAGGTATTGCGCAAAAAACTAATAGTAATAAAGCTTCTCATAACGCGTAAATACCTGCTGCTGCCATAGAGCTCTTCGCTGACCCACGTTTCAGTACACAGAATCCTTGTGCGCAGCACATTACCGCTGGTATTCTGAACAAAAATCGTCATGCAATTGGCACAAACGGCCAAGGAAAGCTTAGATATCTCCGAAAGAAATTAGCACATAGGTGAGTACCATTTTCTTGTGGATGCACAGTACCATTGAGTGAGCGTGGCTCGAGGCTGCATAAAAGTATGGAGGCATCACTGAAGCCAACCGGAAAGGCCCAAATAATTTGAAATCAAGCTTTTCAAAGCCCAATACCAGGCTGGTTTGTATTTAGCTGTGCAGAAGCGCCAAGTGCAAATACTGTGTCTGGTGAGAATGAAAGTACAGGATCCTTTAAGACCACTTTGCCTATTAGAGGCCCTTAATAGCATCTGAACGTGCAGGTGCATCTGGAACGCCTTCTCCGCTTGTGCATTCGTTCACATTCGCCTTGTCTTTGCGACATCTCTCTCCCACTGTTCCATTCCCCTCACCCAGTGTAGTGTAGGCGAACAGACGCGTTTCTGGTTAACATCCTTGCTCCCTTTCTTTATTTTCTGCCTTAGCTTATTTAATGATACCCCCCCCCCCCCCCCCCCTTTAACTTGTGCGAAGCTTAATACTGCCTGCAGAAAAAAGCCGGTTAGCTCTCATGCTGCTTTTACGCACAGTGGTGTGCTGAGTTCTAAATGAATTGCTTGTAAAAATCTACCCGCATAAATTTACGAAAAACAAGGACGTGTTGATCGGCCTCTGTCAAATTTTGGCGCAGCTGAACGGGCAGGGCGTTGGTGACCTGTTTAACGTGCTACCTTGGGACATGAATTTTAACATACTCAACATGTGTTGTTAGGCCCGTACTTTGGGAATACAGATCTACTCCGTAAGCAGCTTTGGTTTTGAATAAATACACAAATTTATGGACGCATGTCATCCACACATCAGCACCCCGATGTAGCTCTTTACTGTTTATTCAACGCCATAAAAAAGAGAACATTGTTTAACTGTGTGAAAAAACGGACCACAGAGACAGCATAGAACAAAGACGGGCGCAGCCCTTGTTCATAGAACAAGGACTGCGGAACAAGGACTGGAACAAGGACTCATGGAACAAGGACTGCGCCCGTCCTTGTTCTATTCTGTCTCTGTGGTCCGTTTTTTCGCGCAGTTAAAGAATGTTCGCTAATATGTACCAACTCGCCCAACAATAAGCTCTCTGCGCCCGTCCTTGTTCCATGCTGTCTCTGTGGTCTGTTTTTTTCGCGCAGTTAAAGAATGCTCGTTAATATGTACCAACTCGCCCAACAACAATCTCTTCTAAGCAATAAAAAAGACCGTAGTTCGTGTCCATGTAGTACTTTGCAGTTAATTATGTTTCATTGCTCGTGGCATGTAGCGCAATTCAACTTTTATACTGGATGATTATGTAAGATAGACATCTGCACAGAAATTGAATTATATATTTGACAATTTTTTTTGTTTCGTTGATTGACATTATACGGATTGTTACTAAACATGCTGGAATTTTTGGAATTGTAGCCGGGGTGATTGCGAAGCCATCAACTTAGAAGAAATCCTGAGGATCACACCAGCCTCAAGATATGTGTTTAGAAAATGTCTGATGATACATATAAGCAATTGAGTTATTTTCGTTCTTTTATGCATAAAACCCAGATCTATTAAAATATTACGTACTTTTTTACCACACGTTTGACGGCGCACATGAAAATCAGTGTTAGTTTTAAATTTTGTTCCAAGTGCCTATACCTTCATAATTGCATGACTTCAATTCGTAATTTGCAAGATGCGCCCTAAAGTAAATGGCAAATGTTGATTAGCCAAATTTGGGGATTTGTCAATTACCGATTTGGATTTCTGGAACAAGAAATGTCAGCTTTACCGAGTAATCGAGCTTAATCAATTTAATCGCGCTTTATGTCACAGGCGATTTTTAATATTCTGCAAAGTAGGTAAAAAAACTACAGCATCTGTTATAAGCTGCACTAAGACCGCCACAGCAGATCGTGATTGATAAGAGCTAAGGCAACGAAGCATTGTTTATTAACTGAACCTTCACGCAGCAATGTATTTTCCACGTCATTATCTCGCCTTATTCCACGGCTTAGCTAGAGCGCTAATCGACCGAGCGGGGCAAAACCAATCGTCTCATCAATCACCACCCTTTACCTTCGGGCCCCTGCCATCCAATTACTGCGACCGACTCGAGATCCAGTGACTCAACCGCAGGATTTATTCTCCCCCTCACAAAAATCTCAGCACTGAAGAGGCAGTAGCTCCCAGACTTATCCAAAGAAACACATTCACCAACCTACACAAATACAGCAAAATATATCCACAAACATATCGCGGCATCTGCCCCTGATGCGGCGACACACGCCCTACACTCTTTCACATCTCGTGGGGGTGCGGGGGAAACCTCAACATTTAAAGACGCCTAACACGTCATTTGAGCGGTGGGAGGTACAGCTGACCGGCGATACCCTGGCGGGACAAGAAGCTCTCGTCCAGCAAGTACGTCGGGCAGCCATGGCCAGTGTTGTCCTGGAAGTCCTGGAACGACCTAGATGATCCAAATAAATGTTTTCCTCCTCTCTCTCTCACCGCGTTATTAAAAGTGTGCTTCTCTCTCTCCAAGTTATTAAAAGTGTGCAAAAATCAATCACCGCCCCTTCTACTCCGTGAAGGTGGTGTAACTGCGAAGCTGTGTTAGTTACACCCAGTGTTACACCATGCAAGTCAAAGTTCCCAAGCAGTATATATTGTAAATATTTCATTTCACCATGATTTCACCTAATTTTCGCTTTTGCGTGCTTCGCGTGGTGACCATGCTTTAGGAGTGTTTTTGTGCTGTTCTCTCAGTGTGTTTTTCTTTTTTTCGCGGGAGGTTTCTGTGTGTGTTTTGCCGTGCTTGATTTTGCGTGCAAGTTTCGCCGCCCGTATTTTTGGACACCCCTAACGAGAGCAAGCGACGAGCCCGTTACCTACCCAACTCTTGCTGACGCTCGCGGTAGGCAGCGTCTTCCTCAGGAGTGCCTACTTTTTTCCTACACCGCCATTGGTTGGCGCACTTTGCGCTCTCCCCCTCCAACGCGAGTTTTGGACGGCGCGACTTACGTTAAGCCCCCTCCCCGTTCTCTTTTTCCTCTGCACCCTCTCACAGCATTCTGACAGGGGAAAGGGGTCACTCCAACCCCTTTCCCCCTGTTGAGCTCTTCTTTTCCTCTCCTCTCCCGCTAGTCACGTGGCTCCTTTTTAGCGAAGCCCGACAACGACGGCACTGGGTCCGCATAAACAGCTTCACTGTAAAAATTTAGTGTCATTCTTCTCTGTGAAGGCGGATGACCAGCGAAGCTGTCATCCATGTATGTGGTGACTGACCATTGCTCCGGTGAAATGTTCCCCGTTTGCGGAATCGGGGCCACTCGGCCGGCACGCATTTCTTTCGCCTCGCGGTCTTTGCGCGCAGCACGCTTACGCTTGGCGTCCGCGGCCGGTCTCCTTCCACCGCGGCCCCACCAATTCCTTTTTGTGTTCACGCCATCGTTCTTGGTAGGCACGCTGTTCATCTAAGGCCGTACAATGTGCGGCCTACCCATTTCACAGTCAGAGCAGAACTGAGGAAAGGAGCCTACATAGAGCATGACGTCAGGAGACAGAACACACTCATATTGGTAGGCATTAGTTTGAATACGCGGGATGGCGTACACGTGTATGGTGCGAACGTAGACATGGCTGACGCGGGTCAAAGTGTAGTATCTGTTCTTATCAGCATATTACCTGATACGAGTTGAATTTGGACCCAATATAATAAGTTTATTTTTGCAAGTTGCCGGTGTGCTAGAAGCCTGCTTCACCTCCGCCGTGGGTTGGCCCGTTATTGCGCAATCTTCGGGATCGTCCCGCGGTTCCTGGTCTATGGACATCGATCCACTGGAAACTAGCCATATACAGCTTTGCTGCAAAACTTGTAACGGACTGTGATAATTAGGTAGCCACTCCTGCAGATGTTGCCCTTTTACTTTCTTTTGGAGCTTATATATAAAGCGTTAAGTATCCCAACCAATTCAACTCTCGGGTTTTACGCGCCGACACCACGATTTGATTTTATGGCACCCCGTAGTGGTAAGAGCTAAGGCGACGAAGCATTGTTTATTAAGTGAACCTTCACGCACCAATGGATCTTCGACGTTATTAAAAGTATTCAACTTCGTGAAGGTGGATTAATTTTGACCACCCGGGGATCATTCACGTGCCCCCAATGCACGGGTCACGGGCGTTTTTGCATTTAGTGCCCCACGAAATGCGGCCGTCGCGGCTGGGATTTGATCCCGCGGCCTCGTGTAGCTGCGCAACCCCATAGCCGCTAAGCCACCACGGCGGGTTAAGTTGCCCAACCGCACAAATTGCTCCAAATTCGCTTGCTATGGCCTGCCCATATGCGCTCAAGTAAGCTCACAGTTTACCTTTAAAGGAAATTATTTTTCGCAACGTCCTCCTGATGCCATTTTGTATTAAACGTCGTACTGTCGCGCCGGTTTGTCTTTCCGCAACCTGCTTCACCAAGAGGACAAGCAGGGCGCACTTACCAACTTACACTTTCTAAAAACTGCTGTAAAAATTATTCGGCAAGAATACCTGTGCTGGTTCTGGTAGGAACCCTACAGTTGTATGGAAATAGTGTGATAGAAAAAAAAAAGGGGGGGGGGCTTGCTTTGGAAGCAGTATAATCAATATTCGTGGATCCCACGCACAGCATCCACACATGGCCCAAGCAACGTCACGCGGTGGCCGTATGCGCAAAAAGTCGTGCGTTGTATGTTCTGCTGGCGGAACATTGCGGCATCTCCGTTGTAATTGGGTCGGTTGTGGCCCACGTACCTAAAGCATGTGGTTATTTGGGATATTAATTTGCGACAGTCACCAACTGTGGCCCCATTTGAGAACGGTACTACCGCAACATCAGCTCGCCGCTCTTACGTGAAGCAAGGGGATTCAACTAATTACCCATGGGAGCCTTCGCGCTCCGGAATAATGAAGTTAAGGCCGGAGACGAACACACAGTCGACTGTCGACAAGCCGACGTCCCGAGCAGCTCGCGCCAATTAGCGTGTGAATTAGATTAGGCCCGCTCGGCCCACCGGTAAAGCTGTGTATGAGTACGTAGTTAGTTCTTTTTTCATTTTTTTGTTTGTGTTTAAATAGTTTCTCTCTGGTGAACGTTTGGTGAACTCTGTTTTGTTTCCTTTTCGGTAGACGCTTGCGCTTAAACCACGTCTCACCCGTGCACCGTTTAGCTGTTCTTATCTGAATACTTTATTATTATCATAAACGCAGTATTATCCTCTGGGTGCAAAACAACAATTTACCGTATTTTACATGTAACTGGGCTGGGCATAGAATTCCGTCGGTCCACTTTCTCCGAGCTCATAACTTCACGAATTGTTCTATACGTATACGTATCGTTCGTATACGTACGGTTCATCTAACCGCAGAGCACAAGTTTTTAGGTGTGATACTGGTCACTAAACTATCCTTCCTACCCTACATTAGGTATCTCAAAGTTAAATGCCTAAAAACAATGAACATTCTCAAAATACTGTCACACACGACATGGGGCCGTGGCAGAAATTGCTTGTTGAACCTGTACAGGAGCCCAGTACGATCACGCTTAGATTACGGCGCCGTGGAGTATCACTCTGCTGTGCCAACGGCGTTAAGAATGCTGGATCCGATTCATCATTTAGGAATCCGATTGGCCGCGGGCGCCTTCAGGACAAGTCCTGTACAAAGTCTCTAAGTGGAAACGAATGAGCACGCTCTAGACACTGCTTGGAGCTCCAATGGCTTCGTGGCGACGGTGTTCTACTGCAGAATGCTCATGATTTTGACATGCAGGTTTGACATCAATACCTCCTCGCTGCTCGCATTCTTTATGTCGAAAGCGTTGCACATGTCCAGCTACATAGTTCTGGTGGTTCTCTTCATCCTGACCCTTCATCGCCTCCAACCTGTAAGAATAATACAAAAGTGACTATTACTAGCTCCTGTATCGGAATCTTGTTTGAATCCTGAATCTTGTTTTGATGAGTTAGATAACACAAGCCGAGAGTTCTCCGTAAGCCCTTGCTCTGCGAAAGAAAAAAATAAGATAATGATAAGAACGAGATGTGTGCATACTGTCGCGTCGGTGCCCTGATGGAGGATACCTCCTTTATTTCACCATTTCTAAAGATAATCGGCAAGCGTGTACAACGTAAGCCGAAAAGGCTACAAGGGTGGTGTGCGCTCATAGCGAGGGAGTGTGCAACGCGAAAAACAAACTTCGGGCTATCAACTTAATCACTCGTAATTGGCAAACAACTGTTGTACACTGATTAAATCACGGTAGGGATCATTCTCCCAGAAAGAGCTTCGTAAACACAACTGCCTCAAAAGGCCCGCTTATGATCCGTTTTGATAAGTACGGCAAATATCCAGCCCGTGTTTACACATAGCATCGCGAGTACTGATGGCGTAATTTGATCATAATCACTGCTGCGGAACTATTTATTTATTTCTATGAACACAAACATTCAATCTGGCAGTCATCGCTTGCATGTTTGCCTTAATGATAGTTATTTTTATCAGCCAGGTCACAGCATCCTCTAGTGCCAATAAGATAGGCACTTTGGACAAAGCGTTTACGCAAGAGCTCGTTGCGAAGCTGTTTGCAACTAAACCTTCGCTTTATGATTGCGCTCGTCAAATGGCTCCTGATGTTGTTCTGCCATATAGAATATAACATACGAACAAATTATGATGCCGCCTAATAAAGAACGTAAATTGCTACTAAAGGAACCGTGCATTTGTGGCAGCCACGACGACTGCAGTACGATGGTCGCTGCGAAGATTGCACAATGGCTGACGTTTCTCAAGGAATGGCTCAAGGAATTACTTTTCATTCTTAGGGCTGCGGCCGAATTTTGTCGCTACCTATATGGCAAGCCTTTCGAAGTCGTAAGGGGCCATCACGCATTGAGTTGGCTAGTCACTTTAAAGGACCCTTCAAGACGCCAATCATGGTGGAGTCTAAGACTGCAAGAATTCTACATCACTGAGATTTGCGATTCCGGAAGAAAATACTTTCGTGCCGACAATCTGTCTCGCGCCCCATAAACCCACCGCCACAAGACGATCAACACGAGGACGCATGCCTTCCTAGCAACAATGAGCGCCCACGACTTCGCCGAGAAGCAGCGAGAAACAGCGAGCGGATCTAAGGAGCCTAGCTGAGTTCATGGAAGGAAAGACCGACTTCGTCCCAAGGACGTTTAGATACGGATTTTGTTCGTTTTTTTCTTGTCAAGCAACGTCCTAGTAAATAAGAACTTGTTCCCAGTGTATGCCAACTAGGTTATGGTTGTTCCATCAGCTCTGCCGTCAGGGGTACTGCATGCCCTGCATGACCATCTGACCACTTGGCAACTCGGTTTTTCGCGCACACTGTCGAAAATTCAGGAGTAGTTGGGAACGTCGGTGGCAAGGCGTGGCGAGTAATACAAGACTGCCAGCGACGCAAGACACCACCGACAAGGTCAGCAGGATTGCCACTTAACATTCATCAGAGGTTTCAGTAGATTGCGATGGACTTATGGGGCTCTTTCCCACGTCAACATCCAAAAACAAGTGCTTCGTCGTGGCCACCGACTACCTCACCCGTTACGCCGAAACGAAAGCCCCGCCCAAATGTAGTGCAGCGGAAGTAGCGAAATTCTTTGTCTAGAACATTCGGTTGCGACGGGATTCGCCAGAAGTCCTCATTACCAACGAAGGAACGGCTTTTACAAATGAGCGTACTCAAGCATTCCTGCAATACAGCAAGGGAAGTCACCGGAGGCCAACCGTCCACCACCTCCAGACGAATGGTCTAACGGACCGTCCGTCTCAACAAGACGCTGGCCGACATGTTAGCAATGTACATCGACATGGAACATACGGCGTTAGATACTGTCCTTAAGTACGTAAAGTTCGCTTACAACACGGCAGTGCTAGAGACAACCACGATGATGCCGTTCAACCTGGTTTTCAGAAGGAATCCGCTGACAACACTTGACGTCATGCTGCTGCGTGTCCCCGACGAAGACAACCTTGACGTCGCCGTCTACCTCCATTGCGCCGAAGTCCGACATCTCACCCACCTGCGTATGAAGAATACTCAAAGGATGGATAGCCGACCCTACAGCCTTCGACGACGCTATGTGGAATACTGGCTAGGTGACCGTGTTTGGCTGTAAACCCCGATGCGCTGACGTGGACTTAGTGAAAAGCCGGTTCGAGGTTTTTCTGACCATACAAAATCCTTCGATATATTGGCGCACTGCACTATGAGCGCGTCCAGGACGGCATTACGCAATCACAGAGGCGCGCCGCACTACTCAAAAATTTTCAATTTCTTGCGTCTTAAGCCATTCTATGAGTGCTAACGAAGTTTTACACTTTAGACTTTATTTTGTTGCTTGGATAGTCTTCTTAGGTGTACCTTTTTGATTTCGTGTGTTATGTGCAGCATCGGGATGATGCTGTTTAGGAGGGGGGAATTGCCGCCCGTTCTTATATTTCTTAGCGACTTCATCTCACCGGCTAACAAGTGTTAAAACCTATGGCCTATCGCAAGACGCGCCTTTCCGTATCGGATGTTTCTCAAATGTTGACACTGGTTCCATCTGTTGTTCATGTAGTCGCATAGCCTTGTGTAATCAGATTGCGCGATTGACGAGAATAGTGGTTTGCATTCTAGAACTTACGCGAGCAGCAGCGATAACGCTGGAAGATTCGTTGAATCATGCATTAATAGCCGATGCGTCTGATCCACTGATCAGATCTTCGACTATCGAGGAGTATACTCGCCGCTATCACTCTGCTGACTGTTACTTGTGTAAGAACGGTACATCAGCACAAGATTTTTAACTCCGAAACCTAACTGGCAGCAGTGTCGTGCTCGTGAGCACGCCAAGAACCGCGCATCTTTATGCTCTTCTGCATTTTATGCTTGCTAATACTGCAACCCTCCTTAAGCTGTCGGAAAAGTCTTGTTCACTTGCTTCGTTGATTGTTTCACGTACAGTAGTCCGTAAATCATCACAGGAAAATAATAAAACGGCTCTTCCACACCGATAGAAAATCCGTTGATGCCATTATGACTTGTAACACAGGCTACATGTGCTTACTTCACTAGCAAATCCTTAGGAACTTCTCACTTGGTAGGGGTCCTTAACCCGCAGCTTCTTTAGATAGTCGTGCAAAAAACGTCCGACATGCAACGGCCACGAAGTCTTTTCTGATGCTATTACCCTTAACGGGTAGTTAGGTTTGTGTTTTTGCCCGTAAGGAACACCTTCAGGAACCCGTATTCTGCTTTGCTAGTAAGCTTCTTTAACAGTCCAAGATTAGGTTCTCCAAGTAGCTTCAGAGCTGACTTTCTTTGCCGTTTCGGATCGAATTTCACTGCCTTGAAATTATTCGCAATTGTTTCGGAGGCGTTTTGTTTTGGGAGGGATTCTGGTAGCAAGAAGAACCCTCCTTCCTTGTCAGACTGCAGGTCGTTCATGCCGTGGTGCTTCATCCAGGAGACCACTTGAATAAATGGTAGCTTAGAGTCCTTCTTGTGTTGCTCGTTTTTTTATATAACGCAGTCGACGCTTTCTCTGGTTGCGTGGTGCCGTGTATGTTCACCGGCCTTCTGTGCCACATCTTTGGTGATGGCCAGAAACTTATGAGCTTATTGCATGGATAAAGCAGAAGATAAACGTGTGAGCACAGCGTCACTCAGTCTAGCAAAACATGAGATAAATTTTCGTGGTAAACATCCATACTAGTAGGCAGCACGCATGTCTTTCAACGTTCTGGTTCTTGTGGCCGTTTTTTACATGTAACAAAGCTGGTTGTTTCTTCAATTTCTTTTTCTAGTTGTCAATTCTGCGCTGTCCTGTTGTGTTTGTTTTCGATTTATGTCCTTGTCTTTTTCGCGCTGCTTCAAGTTGTACTAAGAGGGGTCACGCACAGTAAACTTTTGAGAAACACTGGCCTTGAATATTCGCTACCATCTCACTTCAATGATTATCGAATAATTTATATGGCCATATTTCATTGTACATACAGTAACATCCATGAAATGCAGAAACAGACCTGATGTAATGCTCTTTTGTATGAATTAATTCAAAGTATTTTACAAAATATGTGCTTGTTGTCTCTTTGGTTTTATTTAATTTGAACTTTTACTGAGAATATCTAAGATTGGATACCTGTATGCCTGACATTGTGCGACTGCCAAGTACAAATTTGTAGGGCGGCGGGTCCGATCAAACTGCCAGGGAGCAGCTTGTTCATTCTCGCAGCCTGACTATCTGTGTTGGTGGGCAGTATAGCAAATAGCCGGATTTGATGTGCACCATCAGACGCAGAGACAGCAAATATATATATATATATATATATATATATATATATATATATATATATATATATATAACGGGGGGCAGCTCATTGGTTTACGGGTAAATAATGGCGTAACGTCTCAGTTTTGCAGAAGTCCCACTACAGGGTCAGGCCGTTCGAAGCATCTCGTTGAGAGATGCCGGACCACATATATGACGCCAACGTCGCTGCCGGTGACGTGGACAGCCACTCCCAATAGCCTTCGCGCAGTTTTCTTTAATATTCCTGGCCTTATGACGAGTTCTGTTTCCGTTATCCAAGCATAAAAAGTGCAGAACGACTGGCGCTATGAAGCTATTGGATTGGGCGACAGTGGTATATATGGAAGAGGTGAAGCAGTAGCTAGGAAGAGGTTCGTCAGCTTTTTATAACCCTTTTTTTCTAAAGTTAGTTCTGTGGTTTTACGTGCAAAAACCACGATTTGATTATAAGGCGATTTGATTATACCTCAATAAGGTATTGAGGGACTACGAATTAATTTTCACCACCTGAGGTTCTTTAACGCGCACTCAATGCACGGTAAACGGGCGTTTTTGTTTGCATTTCACCCCCTCACCCCCCCTCTAACTGCGGCCGCGATTTTTTCTCGCACCCTCGGGCTTAGTAGAGCAACGTCGTAGCAACTGCATGCAACAGCGGATCCGTTTTCTAGCAGGAGAGTGTTTTATGCCAGGCATCGTCAAAAATATGTACGATTTACGTTCGTCGCGCAAACCTGATTACAGAAATTTGCGAGAAGGCGATACGTATTGGGCTTACCTAATCAATAGCAAAGCAGGCATGGCCGGGACAGAATGGTTTACATTGTTACAAGAATTTTTCTCGGTATATTTGTTACCATGAAGGTATTTTGGCATCAATTCGTTTATCACTGAGTATATTCAGGAAAAAATATGGCTTGCAGGTTGGACACGTATAAGGGTTTCACAGATGGTAGCGCTTGGAAGTGTCTTTTGCTGATAACTCAGTCGGGCATCTACGGTCATGGCGTTGCTGGACCTTTCTTCGAAACCGATACCCTACAACCGTCACCTCTCGGCGTCGCCGCGGCGGCTCACCGTGAAGCAAGTGTAGGGGCGCGCACACAACGCCACCGTGGCTGTATACGAAGCACTTTTGCCAAATACTACAGACACTACGTGGCCTTGTTGTAGAGCGCCCGCCTCGGCTGCCGGGGGTTGGGGTGTTCGATTCTCACCGTCGCCGGGCACCCACTGTGTGAAATGGGCACAAGCGTACCCTGGCCTGGCTTTCGGCCTAAAGCTTTAGGGATGATAGGCTTGCGAAAGGAACTTGCGCCCCGAATTCCGTCGAAAGCCTCCTGAACTCACACAAAAAAAATGAAAGAGATTCGGATATAACTAAGACGCCTGGTAGCCTTCGGGGTGCTGTTTACGCTGGCCTGCAGCATAGGCCTCACGTTCTCGCTATTGATGTCGCTGCTTCCAGCGAAACTGTAATAAGGACAGTTAACATTTGGGACTTGTATTTGTGAATTTGAAAAATGCTGCCACTGCTTTTTGAAATACACGTTTAGCCTTCGCGCTATGAGAGGAAATTATCTTTCTTTTTTTTTTGCCTTTTTGCCTGATCTGAAGCGAAGTCACTGCTTTCTCTGATGAGATGCAATAGCGGTTTCATCTCTTCTTGCTATGCTATCGTTATTGTTTCCTTCACTGGTTGTTTAGAGAAAATTACACCATTCCGTGCATATTTATCATATTTTTTCTATCGTATGTAGTGAAAAGTCAACTTTCTTTCGGTCCTCAATGGGCTGATCATTGTTTGCGCCTTGCCAGTACGTCAGTGGAGCGTCATTTATATTCGCAGTTCTTTTGTCGCTCAGCAAAAGTTTTTGAAGGGGCTCTCGAACACTTTTTAGAATAAAAAGCAGCCAATGTTTGCCTTTCACAATGTGACCTATAGGTTCAAGCAGACGCAGTCGAAATGCGTGACGTCATGGAGATCTTGTGCAGAAACTGCAAAGCAACGCCCCCCCCCCCCCCTCCCCTCTTTCAGGCCCTGTTTCCTAACTGCTTCTTTTCTGGCTCATCAACCCTTTTTCTACAGTATGGGTAGCCCTCTTTCGTAAGGGGGTTATATTTTATCGACGACTTCAGTTTTTTTTTTCTTAGTGTCCAAATTGAAGGAGAACATGGAAGCTAATGTGCCAGTGAAAGCAGCGTACTGCGGAATCCACTAATAGAATATAAGTTCCACTGGCTAATCACATCGTGATACAATATGCATTTCACGCACAGTTGAGCGGTCCCACGCAGCCGAAAAATATTCCGATGCCATGGTAGGAAGCATACGGGGCTGAAATTCCTTAGCCGTCCCTGTTTCCAGGGCGTCGTGCATCGGGCTACGGGCCCCTTGCGCATCCACGTTGCCCGACAAAATTGGCCTTCATTTAATTACAACTGCCTCGGCTTTCTGTGCAGCAGAGCTGGCATTCTTCATGAAGCAGCTGTCGAACGGCAACGTCTCTCGCCCGGTATTTGTGTGATGCGAACGCCGTGCGGAACTAAGGCTATGCGTTATAAACGCGATGTGTGCGACAAGGTGGAACGAAATTCCGGCAGTTCCTGTCTTCTGGCTGCTCGGAATGACGTCAACAGGCACTTGCATTTGGAACAGTACTCCGCGGAGGCTAAAATGTATTCGCTGGAGCAGATCGCAAAATGTTTAC
Source organism: Dermacentor silvarum (assembly GCF_013339745.2). Classification (NCBI taxonomy): domain Eukaryota; kingdom Metazoa; phylum Arthropoda; class Arachnida; order Ixodida; family Ixodidae; genus Dermacentor; species Dermacentor silvarum. The sequence continues at coordinate 57,559,216 of NC_051164.1, forward strand.
TCGGTGTCCTGCTGAAAAACTTGAGGCACTAGTAAATTGAAACGCAGAATATTCAGCTATGGGCTTATTTTGTATTAAAAACGCCGTATCAGTTTTTCTCCTATGATTTTCTTGTAGCGGACACGGTGTACTATATATTTTTTTGAAGCTAGCTGTCTAATTACACCTCAACTGTAATATCTTTTATAACTATCTTCCCTTAAAAACGACACTCCGTTGACCTTCACGATGACAAAGTTTTGTATATGTGAAGGCAACACTGCCCTGTTGTTTCTGAAAACTATTGATGGTGTCTCCCTGTTCGCTGCTCTCAATAACACATGTCGCAGATACCGATGACGGGGCCTGTAACCTCCCGCAAAGATAAATATTCACAAATTTAACATTGGTGAACTAAGTACCATAGGGCGAGTATTATAGGACAGATTTGGCAGCTTCATCTTTGTAAAAGTGCCATACGCAAGGCGTCAGGAAATGTTACCTTGAATGAAACTGGCGAGTTTACTGCATGCCCACTGTACGGAATGTCGCAACTTGTCGCAATGCCTCGGCACTAGCTTTTGTCGGCGCAGCTATATTTGGACGCTTTCGCCAGAACAGCGGGTTGTGATAGAATGAATACAAAATAAAACCTCTGGTTCGGCGTCTCACTGCCCTATCACTGGTTCCCCGCTCGCGCTGTATTGTTACCAGAAAGAAAATGATGTCATCAATCGTCGCGAGTTTTTACCTTTATACCTGTACGCCAACTTTGGAGAAGTGAATTGAACAAACGTAGCTGCTTGCCTTACTCTAATAGTTTTGTTACCTTGCAGGCTTAATAGCACTTCTTGGATAAGAAGCTGCCCGAGGCTGATGGCAGATAGCACGTATTCTCCTGCGTTGAGCACGCCTCTTCGCACTTTGCATGACTATACTGTCGCTGAGGGCAAGCGCCTGAAGGAAAATACCACAGGACAACTAAACACGTGAGTGAGCCTGGACCCTCCGGACAGCCTAGTCCAACTTGCAGAGTTGCTTATGTGCCTTTCAACTTTCGGCTACACCGATGAAGAATTAGAAAGGTTTCTGTGATTAATAGTGAAGGTACTTGATTTTCATCGTTTGGGCCTCTCGATAAGCGTCCACGCTACCGGATCATGTTAAGGTGGGCCACAGGAGACATCCGGTGCGTCCTCATGTGGCCCGACCACTGGAATGTCACAAATTCTTAAACTGAGGTCATGTGAGGGCGGATTGCACACGCCCGATGGCATGGCCCGGCTGTGGAGTCAGGGACGACATATATTTATGTGCAGCGAAAGAAATGAAGTGCTAGAATTGAGATAAATCACACGAAGCGAATTGGAAGCATTTTCAAATACAGAAAAAGGATGTAAAAATCATGAACCGAATGAGCAGGACAAGTGTGTCGCACGGAGAGGCGGCAGCGTCAGCGCACCAACGGAGGAGGTAGGGCGTCGATTACGTTGCGTAGCATGACTTTGATGTCAGAGTCTGATGGCAATGCCTCGGTGCAGTATGGTTACTCGCGCGGACATTCTATGTTTCATGTCCTCGGTGGCAAGCGAGGCCAGGTATTCGACACCAAGCTTGCGTTGCTTGAAGCATTGACTCGGAAAGATCAATAGATGCCAATTCAGCCATGTTCTGTTGGACCAGCGCAATTCGAGCCAAGGCGCCTCCGTTTGAACCTCCGTCAGTGCACCACCGGAGAAGGTAATGCATCTGCGGAACTTAGAATGCACGCGCGAGCAACCATACTGCACCGAGGCATTGCCATCAGACTCTGACATCAAAGTCACGCTACGAAACGTAATAGACGGCCTACAGTCGCCACTACCTGGTAAAAGTACACCAGTGGCGCTAACAGCTGCAAAAATTATGCAAATGACAGTCTCCTGGCTACACTGCAGTAACTTCGACCTCTGCCCGCGAAAATGCATGCGTTGTGAAGTGCGCCCGTACGTGCTACAAATAAACACTATGCAGTGCAGCTCTCATCAACATCAACTTCAGCACATCACCACAGTGCTTTCTCTTCGTACCCTATCTCCATTGATCTTTCAAACCCCTTTCCCATCGGGGAGTTGCGGGCCAGAGGTATTTTACTCAGGTCGATCTCTCCAGCGTTCAGCCATTGAAATGAATTCTCTCTCGACATGCCGTTGCTCTTATTCAGGGGTCGGCAAACTGTGCGCCTGCGGGCTATAGCCGGCCCACAGAGGCGTTCCGACCAGCGCACATCCGGCGGTGATCCATCCGACAAAGGCCGCTCACAGCCTGCCAATTCTTCACCGCAACGCTTCTGCTGCGCCTCCTCCTGCCACCAGGGCTTCTGCACGAAACGTTGCGCTCTTGCGCTTCGTTCTGGGAGCTGGCTTCACTGCAGTTGCAAGATCGCGCCACGGCACCACCTCTTCCGATGCAGCCCCAACGAATCAGAAATATCATGTTACCATCATGTGAGGAGCGCGTGAGGCTTCGATACCCAGCCACCTTGTCAGAAAACGCGTCTAAGCTTTCTCGGATTCTGGCAGTCGCGCTTGGCCCAGATAGTTATCGCCAGCTTTTGGCCCACCAAAATATACCATGTGAATAGGTGTATAACGCTCCTTTCTACAATCCACGAAATACATGGTACGATAACAAGACGGACATCTTTGAATATTTAAGAAAGATGGTGTCCGTGTACAGTCTGTAGCATGGCAAACTAAAATATGTCACTAATAATTGGAGAGAAAGGCGTGTCTGAGTTAAATAGGGGGCTCGTAGGACAAATAATAAAAGCAGCTGAAGTGCCTGGTTCTGAAATTCAATGTATTTGGTCTGCGTAACTTACGAGCAGGCCATCAGTGGGAAATACGTGGGCTTGTCCTGTGTTCTCAAACCTGTAGTTTCAGCTACTGTTATGAGCTCGCACAGGTTCTATAACCTCCAGTTTCATAAATTTCTAATGGAAACGGAATCTGAGTTCGTAGCCCTGGCGTATTATAAGGCAGTTCGATGGCTAATCTTCGGAAAATCTTGTCTGGCTTGTTTAACCTTACGGATGAAATGAAAAGTTTCCTTGCACGGAAAAATCGACTCGATGTATTACTGTTCTGTTACGTTCTGGCAAATGGCCTTGTCCGTAAGCTTAACGGACAATACGAATAAACTAAATGTGAGGCTGCAACAAGATCTAGTGCCACCTCAATATCGACCCGTAGATGGACATGAAAGGCTTCATTCCAAAACTGCAGTTTTTTTCAAGAGTCAAGTGCGAGATGGAAAGTGTAAAAAATTCTGCGGCCTTTCGAAGATTAGTGTGGAGACTAATAGCACTATTCCTAGGATGTTTGCGATAATAATCGTCAGCGATTTGAACTCCCAGTTTTGCGAGCGATATTTTTCACATTTATGGCAGGAAGGAAAAACTATGTGTTCCAAAATAATTTAGCTGTTTATTGAATTCACAGCTGAGTTATTTTCTGTTAGAAGTAATTCAACTACAGACGAACCGAAATCCTGAAGTACAAGTAGAAAGAATGTTTTTGTCAATCTCTATAAATTACTAGACTGTAAACACCTTCCAATATTAAAATGATTTGTCCGCGTGTACATGCCATTTTTTAACTATCCACTGCTGTAAAAGACTTGCCAGAATTACAAAACAGGCAGTCATGATTCAGGACTACCTTATCTGAAAACACCTGAGTTCATTGCTTAATATTGGCATATCAGGCTTGCGTCCACATTTCCTGAAATAATAAGGTGGAAGCATGAGGTCCTGGGCCGTACCCAGGAATTAGGTTAGCGACTTCCATAAATGAGGGTCATAGCATCACTTATGAAAAAGTCCCAAATGTGATTATGTGAGATGGTATGATGAACGTGTAAGATTAAGACGAGACTTGTTTAGAGATTGGCTAGCTGTGTAATTGCAGTTAGATAGCATCAGATGAACAGAGTTTTCCTGAACTATCTCAAGTAAATGAGTCAAGTTAGCCTGACATGGATCCTGGTGGTTATGTCCTGATAAGTTATCTATATAGAAATAGTAGAGATCAGCACTTGGAAAGATTTGCGAGGAATCTATCTTTACAGGTGGTTAGTCTTGCTAATGACCTACTGAAATGACACTCCAACATTAGATGTTATGTGAACACCGAGATGATTGCATGAGAACACGTTGTCCAACGGACCATTATATATCTTCTAGGCAGGAACAGGAAGCATGACAACTGATCTTAAATCTCGCATGCAATCATAAAAAATTATTAAGGAAGATAATCTAGGCCGAAATGATTGACAGGCTGGGCAAGCTATGCATCAGCTCGCCACCTTTTGGTTTATCGAAAAAAGAACTTGCATCCCTTCAGTCATGTTTTAGATTATTTTGGTTTTTTATGAGTTGCGGTTATAGAGCTGCGCATTTCTTTTGAGTTCATGTGTATACCGGTTGCCCACGTAACGGGAGCCAAACAATAAAAATTATGTAAATGTCACGTAGCTGGACCAAAGCAAAACAATGTTGTTGGTCATCGCTCGGAGGTAGATTATTTTTTGCGTGCCGCCTAATTCCATAGTTAGTCTTAAATAATCATACAACTTCTAAAGTATCGTAATTACATTAAAAGTGTACATGAAAAAATTTTACAGCAAAATTGAAACATCCTGATCCACCTTTCTTATCCTGAGTATACGTGCTACATAAAAGTGTTTTTCCAGGCATGAGAGAAGTCCGCGAATACCCGCAAAGTGCAGTGAGCAGGCCACTCGCGCGGCAATTCTTCAAGTATTCGTGGGCTTGTTTCATGCTTAGAAAACTCACTTTATGCAGCATGTATGGAGCAACACAAAGCTTCATCAAACGTTTTCATGTTACTCTACATATTACTCATTTAGACTTTACGTATAATTATAATATTTGAGAAGTTGGTTAATTAGATTTCATTATTTAATTAGGCGGAATGAAAAAAGTAATACGAGTATCTACAATCGATGGCCAGCACCATAACCTTGGTTTTGTACCAGCTACGTTGCATTGGAATATTTTTAAAGTGTGGCTCAATTTACGTGGGAGAACCTGTATATTTTCTGTCCTGCTTTATATACACATTTGTTGAAAGTTACTGCATGCACTCTCGCCTCTATCGTTCGTGTGATGTTATTGTGCTATTGTTTTAGAGACATTAACTCGTTGCACCGGTCTGCAATTACCAAACGCGCCTTCTTCGGGCACAGCCAGTTTTGCTCTATTGCTAATGGAGCATCGCTTATGAAGAAAGGGGAACCAACCGCAAGGCATCATCATCATCAGCAGCCTATATTTATGTCCACTGCAGGACGAAGGCATCTACCTGTGATCTCCAATTACCCCTGTCTTGCGCTAGCTGACTGCAGCTTGCGCCTGCAAATTTCCTAACTTCATCGCCTGACTTAGTTTTCTCCCGTCTCTTGGTATCCATTCTGTAACTCTAATGGTCCACCGGTTATCCATCCTACGTATTACGTGGCCTGCCCAGCTCCATTTTTGCCGTTTCAGGTCAACTAGAATATTGGTTATCCCCGTTTGTTCTCTGATCTACACCGCTCTCTTCCTGTCTCTTAGCGTTAGGCCCAACATTTTTTGTTACTCCGTTTTTATTAGGCGAAATGTATTGTCTATTTCACTTCGCTTTTTGAAACCTTTCAATGCGCGTTGTCTAAGTTGTACAGCGCTTAAAATGTCATTAAGGAAGTCAGTTCGACTTAAAACACCGCATTACTAACTTCCTGAAGGATGCGACTACAAAGAATGCCGATCATTATCTTTACGCTCAAGAACGTTGCACTACTGGCAGGAAGCGCTAACAATCGCGGTGCTATTACTGAAAGAAAGTGCGAAGTAAAATAACCGTTTTCCACATCATGTTAGACAATGTGGTGCTTGCCTTAGTGAACGCTAGACAATGCTAAGTATAGAACGCTGACTGCCTAATTCCTCGGAGGAAATGACCAGACGGAGGCGCCGTCATTTGTTGGAATATGGACCAAAAATCTTATGTACTTACACCGCTCACCTGCATAGACACAGTAATACAGACAACATAAATTTAAATTAACTCAAAATAAGAAAAAGACAGGAGCGTGCAGCCTTATCTACACGCTCCATAACCTGTAGCTTTCTGCAAACATCAAATAGACGGAGGAAGGAACTTAATCCAAAGTGCCATTTAACTAATGCTACAGAAATTTTATGAAAAAGTTCAAACGTCAGCCGTTCCAAATGTGGTACGAATTCTCATAGTGCAGCTTATGTACTCAGGCAGTGAAGTGCAGCACGAATAATGTGTTATTTTCGTAGTGTTCTACGCTTTCAGTAACGCTGCAAATACTGACAAAATTTACTGTATTGATATTGCTCACCGTCAATTATAGAATTTTCACCTGAGCGCTTCCGCCGTCTCCTATACCTTGCGCATACTTTTCCCTTAGTAACGGCAAGAAAAGTATACCGCCATGTGGCGGGTTGACTCCGCTAGCGGCCATGGTAATCTGCTGCTACACACGAGGTCGCAGATTCAATTTCACAGCCGCGGCGCCCACATAACGATGTAATATAGGAATGAAAAAAAAATCTTGTGTACTTGGATTTATCTGCGCGTTAAGAAACCCGAGGTGCTCGAATTCAATCCTAGTCCCTCGTCCTAATGCAGGGTGTTTCACACTGCGCTTGAGTTGCTTTCAGACGCTAAACACAATGATTGGTCGGAATTTTATTCTCATGCATAAACACCGAAGTGAAAAGTACCGATGGCACTGATCATCTACATCACGTTTAAGTTGCTAATGAAAACACGGAAAACACGGACACAATATACTTCAACGAAGCCATTTTCATTCTATAACCATCTTCTTTGTCAAATCAGTTACCCCATGCTCCAATTTACCCCTTCATCATTTGTCTTAGTAACAGGTAAGGCTCATCCGGCCGACCCTTCTTTCTCTTTCTCTCAATAAAGATCTCTCTTCGCCTCAATATGCACAGGTACGTACACCTGTCGTCTGGCTTCTCGTCCGAGTATTTTTTTCTCTTCCACTCTGTTTTCAAACACTTATTTATTCATGCTTTTCTTCTTACTACCTTCATTGCCTCACGAGATTGTTATTTTCTTTGCCTCTTGTCGGATGATTGTTGTCGTTCACATTCATCCTTTCTAGTGAGTGGCAGTGAATGCAGCTCACACAGGTAATTACGAGTCATTTATTGCACTTCTTTCTCTCACACTCGGTTAACATGTCCTTTCATCAGCCACGAACCTAATTACTTCATAACAAAGAGTTCATTTAGTTTCGCTTTTTTGCTCAATGTTTGGCTCTGTTAATTGAGAGTAGCAGAGGGTGCTTTTTGCTTTTCTGCTGTAATTGCTATGGTGAGGATAGTGATTATGGGCTCCACTAACATTTGGCATGTTGCGGCTTTGGGTAATTCTCTGCGCTTTCGGGTTTTGTTTGTCTCACCATAATTTCTTTTTTTTTCATGTTTTAGACCGCATGAGTGGTTGAGCACTTCTAGAAAGTCAAGTTGAGCGTACCAAGAGAAGTAGAAAATTCTCTTTGAAATTTTACTTGAGAAGACTGCTATTATAAAACAGTGCCTAACTAAATGAAAGGATAACGCAAAAGGTTAACATGTTTTACTTTTTCTCAAAGATAGGAACAGCAGAATGCTGACACATTCCCATCTGTCATAATAACATATCTCGGTATTTGTTATATTGATATACCTGGGGAAATCCCCCCTGCTGCCTTAGTCTATTAACATTATCAACATTAGCGAGGCAGGGCGAGAGTTTTGAGACGTTATCGCCTTAAAGGGAGATGCGTTGTCTCCTACAGAAGTTTAAGATAGCTAGGGTGAGAGACTAAAAAAAGAAAATAATCATATTAAAAAATATCCAAAAAAAGTTCTAGCGTCATTAGAGAGTGGGCTCATCGTCATTCAGAATGCCTTTTGAGCAGGGAAAACAACGTGCAGTCGTGTTCGGAAGCCTGATAATTAAGTTGTATATTGCATAAGTTAAATTGGCCGCTTCCTATTCCATGTACGAATCTTGTTGCCTTGTTAACAATCGCTGCTTCCACCACTGAAAGGTGTCTGAAAACCCACCTTGGCACATCTCTTCACACTGAGTTTAGTTTTCGATGCTATTGTGGCTGCCCTCCGTTCATTGGTGCAACTAAAAACATTGACTTCCCCGTGTAGGCTATTATGTACGTTTTCATAACAGATAGAAGAAAGGATCGTGCCAATTTCAGGGATTTTATATTTGCCAAGTCAAAAACAGGAGCTAATTATCGACTGCAAGTAATAAGTTGATGAAATTCGAATTTCCTAAATTCCCACCTGATAGCACTATCTTTATATACACATTCTCCTTCATTAGGATCATTTAGCAAGCATCAAAGATATATTGTCTTCTCTCTGTTTGACCTTGAATTTCGGGTATTGTAGTTGGATTGCTAACTGTAAACTGTAATGTTGTAGCTAGGTTACTGGTTGTATATTGTGTTACTGTTAAATTTTAGAGCCCACTGTATTAGACAAAATCCGCTTGTTATTTTCTGAAGTTGCGCATGTACTGTCACGCTCAGTATGATTTGCAACACGAGCATAAACCCGTCAGTATTTTCAATAATAAAAATGGCAAGCGCCATTTTTCTTATAAACAGGGTGCTACCAGTAGCATTGTTGTAACTCAATATGACTTGCATCACAAGCATACACCCGTCAGTTATTTAAATGATAAAACTTACAAATGGCATTTTTCTTGTAAACAGGGTGCTACCAGTACTCGAAACAGTGCTCAGCGATTTCTTTGTGTGTGTAGGCGCTGCCATACAGGCACTGTATGAGAGCGTGGCAGTGTCTACACACAGAAAAAAAAACGGATTTCCATGTTGCAACCTATATTGATCGCGCTAGTACGGCCTGTATGTTAATTTCAGTATTTTGGGTGAATATCTTGTGCAATGAATGCTAAGATTGTGTTATAGGGCTTATCAGGTTAGTATCTATGCTCATCTATTACCCCCGCAAATCGTGACAATCATGAATTGTTAAACGAAAAAAATTGAAGAATAGACATATAATTAAAGTAGGGTGATGTGCCCTCATTAGTTGTTGTGCATGTGTAACCGACAGTTTGTGCAGTCTACAACATTCGCATGTAATGCACGTATCGCGTTTCTGATTACAGGTTAACAGCACACTCTAAATATTTTGTTTCGTTGCTTACAAGGTACGCAACATACGCGGGCAAAATGCTCATCACAGAATGACCCGGAAATCGAAGACGTTACCGGCCCAATCATCAGCGTTACCTTATCGGACAGAGTTTCATATTCCGACAAGGGCCGAGAGTGTTGACAGCTGTTTGTCGGGATTTCAGGGGCACACTGACGGCGCCGCAAGCCTTGATCGTCAGGATAACAATTCAGGGTACTCTAAAACCGTGCTCCGGTTTATCTTCCAAGCAACGACAACCGAAACAACCTCACTTCGTTGGCAGCTTCTTGACTCTTTTCTCCTTGTGTAATGGAAAGCATTCAAGCCTTATCTTAAAACCTCACGCTTTGTTTCCGGAGCGTCTGATACTATGCACAACGCGAACACCTCGGGCGTCACAAATTCCCGCGGAGATTTCGCGCATCGTGAAGTCAGGAGGTACCATTGTTCTTTAGAAATACTTGGCGTGTCTTTATGCTGACAGCCATTGTTTTCGCAAAGTACTACCTCTATGCCGATGTGGCGTCATTCCCATCGCTATACCCATCCTGCGCCGCAATTTAGGGTCATGCCGGCTTTTGCACCGCACTTTCTCTTCTTCACGAGTGACGCTCTTTTTCGGCCACCTCATCTTCGCGGCGATGTGCTCGGCGCGGGGACGGCGAGGCTTTTGTATCACCGCGGCGGCGATGCGGAGCTATATATCTCGTGTGTCGGCGCTGTGACATCACCGCTTAGCTCCGCCTCTGGGCAGCCACAACAACCACTCCGCACGGCGCGGTGACGTCATGGCTCGGCAAAGCTAAGGCGAAGCGAAGTGGCGCGCGCGGTGACGTACCGGCTAACGCAGCTGTGGCGAGGCTCGGCGCAGCTGGCGCGAAGCGTTGCTAGGCGAGGCATGGTGACGTCATCGCCAGGCGGAGGTTTTGCGGCGTACACTCGACGGACCATCCTCGAGCTTAAACAGCTTCGCTAGTTAACAGGGGTATGTGCCATTGCGCTTGGACCCTTTCTGCAGTACCACCAGGATCGGCCTACATTTCGGCATAATACCTGACGGCAAATTCCGAAGTTAAACAGCTTCGCTCTTAAAAGATCATTAAAGAGTCCTCGAGCCCGCGGGCAACTCCAGTTCTTCTGGTGAAGAAAAAAGATATCTCTTGGTGGTTTGTATTGACTACAGGCGGCTAAACGCGGTCACAAAGAAATATCTGTACCCGCTCCCTCAAATCAACGACGTAATAGACTGCCTGCATTCTGCCTCCTTCTTTTCGTCACTCGAATTAAGCTCGGGCTATTGGCAGTAGAGGGTGGTGGCGTGGAGTAGAGGTAGAACACCCGACTTCAAATCTGAAGGTCGTAAGTTCGAATCCTGCTCCATTCCACTACATTTTCAGGCATGGAGTGGTGCCTGACACCGGCAAAGGAAAAAAAAATACATATTGCCGAGAGCTAGTGGGGCTATACTAGTTCAGGTGCAACCAAACTAGGCAGGCCCACTAAGCTTCATCAAAGTCACTCCCTCACCAGAACAGGAATTGGCCTCCCTGGTGCAGTATTCGGCCACTACCTCCCTCATGACTCCGACAATTAACCCATGGCCCTCAGTTCCCAGTGGCTGCGGAGCACCTGACCAAAGGCGGCGGTCAGACCTGCTACGCGGCAGAGGGTGCTAAGAATCTCTGGGTCAAGGCAGGCCGCCAATGGAAACTGAACCTGGCAACGTTCAACACGCGCACCCTCTCGAGTGAGGCTAGCTTAGCAGGACTATTTGAAGAATTATCAGGCATTCCTGGGATATTATTGGCCTTAGTGAGGTTAGAAGAACTGGTGAGGCTTACACAGTACTGACTAACGGCCACGTCCTCTGCTACAGAGGTCTTCCAGATAAGAAAGAATCCGGGGTAGGATTTCTAGTGCATAACAACGTAGCGGGCAACATTGATGAATTCTACAGCATTAATGAAAGGGTAGCAGTCGTCGTAATAAAGCTGAATAGGAGGTACAAAATGAAGGTAGTACAAGCCTATGCCCCAACCTCTAGTCACGATGATGAAGAAATAGAACAGTTTTATGAAGATGTTGAACTAGCAATGAGAAAGGTGCAAACTCAGTATACTTTAGTCATGGGCGACTTCAATGCAAAAGTGGGGAAAAAGCAGGTTGGTGAGCAAGCCATTGGCAACTACGGCATCGATTCTAGGAATGCAAGAGGAGAGATGTTAGTAGAATTCGCGGAAAGGAATAGGCTCCGAATAATGAATACCTTCTTCAGGAAGCGCAGCAACAGGAAGTGGACCTGGAAAAGCCCTAATGGAGAAACAAGGAATGAAATAGATTTCATACTCTCTGCCGATCCAAGCATAGTGCAGGATGTAGAAGTGTTAGGTAAGGTTAAGTGCAGTGACCATAGGTTAGTGAGGTCTAGGATTTCTCTCAATTTGAAGAGAGAGAGAGTGAAATTAGTCAAGAGGAGACAGGCCAACCTAGAGGCAGTAAGGGTAAAAGCAGACCAATTCAGGCTGGTGCTCGCAAACAAATATGCAGCTTTAGAACAGGAAGATGAAGATAACATAGAGCTAATGAATGAAACCGTAACTAGGCTGATCTCAGAAGCAGCAATTGAAGTGGGAGGTAAGGCACCAAAGCAACCTGTAGGGAAGCTCTCCCAAGAAACAAAGGACCTAATAAAGAAACGACAAAACATGAAAGTGTCCAACTCAAGAGATCAGATAGAATTCGCCTGAACTGTCAAAACTGATCAACAAGAAGAAAGTAAGGGATATTCGAAATTATAACGTAGGAAAAATTGAGGAAGCCGTAAAATATGGACGCAGCATGAAATCAGTAAGAAGAAAACTAGGCATAGGACAAGGCAAGATGTATGCACTGAAAGATAAGCATGGTAATATCATCAGCAATTTCGATGACATAGTAAAAGCAGCAGAAGAATTCTATACTGACCTGTACAGTAGCCAAAACAGCCAAGCTTCTTCCATTCGAAATAGTGATGAACCGGATACAGAAGCTCCTTCTATAACTAGCGATGAAGTTAGAAGGGCCTTGAAAGACATGACCAGGGGAAAAGCGCCTGGAGAAGATGGAATAACAGTAGATTTAATCAAAGATGGAGGAGATATCATGCTTGAAAGCTTGCGGCCCTTTATACGCAATGCCTCACAACTTCAAGTGTACCAGAGAGCTGGAAGAACGCCAACATTATACTTATCCATAAGAAGGGAGACGTTAAAGAATTGAAGAATTACAGACCCATTAGCTTGCTTTCAGTATTGTATAAAATATTCACCAAGATAATTTCCAATAGAATCAGGACAACACTTGACTTCAGTCAACCAAGAGAACAGGCTGGCTTCAGGAAGGGATATTCTACGATGGACCATATCCATGCCATCAATCAGGTAATCGAGAAATCTGCGGAGTACAATCAACCTCTCTATATGGCTTTCATAGATTATGAAAAGGCATTCGATTCAGTAGAGATATCAGCAGTCATAGAGGCATTGCGTAATCAAGGAGTGGAGGAGGCATACGTGAATATCTTGGCAAATATCTACAAGGATTGCACAGCAACCCTGGGTTCTCCACAAGAACAGTAGAAAGATACCTATCAAGAAAGGGGTCAGGCAAGGAGACACAATCTCTCCAATGCTATTCACTGCATGCTTAGAAGAAGTATTCAAGCTCTTAGACTGGGAAGGATTAGGAGTGAGGATCGATGGCGAATATCTCAGCAACCTTCGGTTTGCAGATGACATTGTCCTATTGAGCAACAATGGAGAGGAATTACAACAAATGATTGAGGACCTTCATCGAGAAAGTGCAAGAATTGGGTTGAAGATGAATATGCAGAAGACAAAGATAATGTTCAATAGCCTGGCAAGGGAACAAGAATTCAGGATCGCCAGTCAGGCCTCTAGAATCTGTAAAGGAATATGTTTATCTAGGTCAATTACTCACAGGGGACCCTGATCATGAGAAAGAAATTTACAGAAGAATAAAATTAGGTTGGAGTGCATACGGCAGGCATTGCCAAATCCTGACTGGGAGCTTACCACTGTCGTTGAAAAGAAAAGTGTACAATCATTGCATTCTACCGGTGCTAACATACGGGGCAGAAACTTGGAGGTTAACAAAGAAGCTCGAGAACAAGTTAAGGACCGCACAAAGAGCAATGGAACGAAAAATCTTAGGAGTAACGTTAAGAGACAGGAAGAGAGCGGTGTGGATCAGAGAACAAACGGGGGTAGACGATATTCTAGTTGACATTAAGCGGAAGAAATGGAGCTGGGCAGGCCATGTAATGCGTAGGATGGATAACCGGTGGACCATTAGGGTGACAGAATGGATACCAAGAGAAGGGAAGCGCAGTCGAGGACGGCAGAAAGTCAGGTGGGATGATGAGGTTAGGAAATTCGCAGGCGCAAGTTGGAATACGCTAGCGCAAGACAGGGGTAATTGGAGATCGCAGGGAGAGGCCTTCGTCCTGCAGTGGACATAAATATAGGCTGATGATGATGATGATGATGATGATTGGCAGATACCTATGGATCATGTCGATAGAGATAAGACCGCATTTGTGAGACCAGCCGGATTTTTCAAATTTAACGTTATGCTGTTCGGGCTTTGTAACGCGCCCGTCACTTTCGAGACATTCATGGACACAATTCTTCCCGGACTAAAGTGGGAGATCCAGGATGATCTCATTTTCGGCCTGTACGTTTGAAAAGCACCACACCCGGCTCAGGCGGGCTTTGGATTGCGAGGAGAAAGATGGCTTGATTCTAAACTCCGGGAAGTGCCGCTTTGATGACCACCACACATTGGTTCTTGGTCACTTCGTGAGCAAACATGGAGTCCGACCTGATGCACGGAAGACTGAGGCAGTCAGCACCTTCAAGCCACCGCCGTCTGCACTAGAGCTCCGTAGTTTCCTTGGATTATGATCATATTTCCGCTGCTTTGTTCCGATATTTGTAGACATTGTGCATCCATTGACGCGCCTGTTGCAAAAAAGATGTGTCCTTCAATTGGACACAAGAGCCTGAATCGTCGTTCCATCAACTCAAGTTCCTACTTACGTCGGACCCTATACTGCGTCACTTCGAACCTTCTTCACCCACCGAAATCCATACTGACGCCGGTGAGATAGGCATCAGAGCAGTGCTCGTACAACGATACAATAACGCATAACACGTTTTTGCTTATGCCAGTCATTGCCTCAGCAATGCTGAGCGAAAGTGCACTGTCACGAAGCAAGAATGCCTCGCGGATGCTTTTGGTGTTCAGAAATTTCTCGGTTATATTTACCAGAGGAGTGGAGCTCTGCTCTTCAGAGCTCCGACCAGTCACGCCAATTTTGGGCTCTCCAGAGAGCCCACCATGCGGCGCTGGAGCTTGGTCTCCCCGTCCCGACGTGGGTGCGGCCCGCGGCCTCGTCGCCTTCCTGAGAGGGGGCAACGGAGCTTCTCAGGATCTTCATTAAAGTTCTTTGTCTGTCTGTCTGTGTGTCTGTTATATTTACGGCCACCAATTCATGATCGTCACCGACCACCATTCTTTATGCTGGCTTGCAAGTCTTCGAGATCCGTGTGGTCGTTAGGCACGATGGGCTATACGACTTCAAGAGTATGACGTCGTGACAACTTACTGGAGTGACCGCCATCATGCTGACGCCGATTGCCTTTCTCGCCCACCATTGGCAGCGGCCCACTCGGATGAAGACATCTTCGATAACTGTCTAGCTACTATCGCTCGTGAATTTCCCGATGTTGCCCTGTTGCATCAGGAACAGCGTAACGACCTAAGCTTGGAACTTCTTTTTTTCGCGGCACCCACTCCCAAAACCAGTGGTCGGTTTTCTATACGTGGCGGTCTGTTGTATAAAGCCAACTACACAGCGAGTGGAGCTCGCTTCCTCCATGAGACAGACAGCGTTGGAAGTGGCATGCTACGTGTCATGTATGATGACCCGACATCCGGCCATCTGGGATTCACCCAGATTCACCATCTGGGTCATCGCCTGTGTTGACCATCTTATTCGTTACGAAGAAACAGTGGCAATACCCTCATCCACCGCTGCTTGGGTCGCAGCTTTCTTGTTGCGTTTCGTTATTCTACGCCCCGGCCTACCTCGCGTGATCATAAGTGACCGCGGTAGGCAGTTCGTCGATGACGCTGTAGAAGAGCTGCTTTCTCTGTGCGGTGTAAATTTCCGACTCTCAACGCCATGTCGTCCCCATACCAACACTCTTGTTGAGCGGATGAACCAAGCTCTGACGAGCATGCTGGCCATGTACAGTCTCTTTCACACTTAGGGAGAAACTCGGAGCGCCTTGCAAGGCGCTCCGAGTTTTTCCTTAAGTGTGAAACAGACTGTACGTCGCCTCGGACCACAAGAGCGACGTTTGGTATGACGTCTTGCCATTCATCACGTATGCGTATAAACACAGCGAAGCACAAAATAACTGACTACAGTCCTTTCTACTTTATGCCCAATCGCCGCAAACCTTCTTTCCTTGACAGCACCCTACCGTTTTCTCTACATGTCGAATATTCAATTGCCAATTGCCTTGCCCAATAAGCCCGACAGATAGCACGTCTTCGAAACGGTGGCATAGCAAAACCGCTCAAATTGAAGCAGCGGTACGACAGCACTCACCAATCAGTTTATTTTGAAAAAGGTGATTTAGAGTGGCTTTGGACCCCACAGCGCAGGCGCGGCTTGTGCCGCAAGTTTCTGTCGCACAAAGTTATAGAGGCATGGTGGCCGCGTTAATAAAGCAGCAGAACCAAGGTATTGTTCAGTTAATCATCAAAACAAGTTTGTTAAATGCAAAATATGGTTGGTATACCTGATTCCCTTCCCTTGTGGTAAAGTATATGTGGGCCAAACCGCCAGAGGCTTAAACTATCGACTTAGGGAACACAACGCAACGTTAAGAAATTACAAGCTACACTCATCTAGCCATGCACAGCAGAAACTGCAGAAACAGTGACTGTAAGCCACAGTTCAGTGACACGCAGATTATTTTTCGACACAAAGATCAAGTAATTTGCGAAATAGTCGAGGCATACAATATTAGAAAAAGGGGTAGCGATTGCGTCATTCAGCCAACCATTACGCTGCATGACAAAGATCATGCGTAGCTGGACAGACAACAATTGCGCTAGTCTTTTGAGGGGTTGAAGTCTTGGCGCTCCTTTCATGAGTGTCACGTGTTGCTTTGTTTGCGCAAGCGCGATAATACTGTAACACCTTTATAATTGTTTTTTCTGTCCAATGAAAAAATCAGTTGAGAGTTAAGCGTTGTACCGCCTATATACTTCCTTTCTTTGTCTGTCTCAGTGCGCTTCAATCTTAGTGCAATATGAAACATGTCTCGTCCAGAAATAATTCGCAACCCACGCAATTCTCCATGCTTTGCAAGAAGAAATACGAGCACTATATTGTAAAAACATTGTTTCGCTCTGCTCAAGTAGAGATCGGCTTTCTCGAACTGCACACGGTCTCCGTTCATTTTTTTTCTTCTTTGCTATACATCCTGATGTTTCTCTGTGATCTCACCTACCCAATTCTTTTTCCTGGGCACTTTCGCGGCGTGCGTACTGCAAAGAAACAGCAAAGCATAAAGGTTAAATTTCTGCCGCTTCGAAAGACAGCATTTTGTGCCACAGGTCAAATGCATTCGATGCTTTGGTAATAGAAAACCCCGTCGGCCCCGATGGCTGTATGTGTGCATGAAACCGGACTGAAAGCTGACCTAGCCAGATTTCAATTTCTCGTAAACATCGAACCCATAGAAAGGAATCACAAAAAATATAACATCAGGAAAATCACGGCTGATATGCTTGTCAAAAATATATTATTACATGAAATAGCGCATGCAGTATTTAAACGATGAAAGTTGGCGTAGAAAAACTAAAAAAAGAAAAATAAATGCAGATGTCCTGAGATTACCAAATTTAAGAAAGGCTTTCACAGGCTGGAACTGGCTTTCGGCGAATCAGTGCGGTCAACGTCTTGAGTTTTTTTTTTTTTTTCATTTCAGCTCACATAAAATGCAGTTTCAATATGATATAAGATATGCCGCTTGGATCACTGCAGTTTCTGATGCGTATGTTTTTTTTTTTTGTATTCCACTACAAATATTTTTAAAGCTTCAGCAGTACAGCATCTCCACTTTTCCAACCCTTATTCACCGTAATAACAAGATGCATTTTCCTTGAATAAGAGGTGTTAAACCGGCTAGAACCGCGATATTGCATTTTTTGTTGTAAAAAAATCTATCGCCAGAATACGCTCACACAGTTAGGCTAACACCGTTGAACTCGCCTCCACCTGCCCCCCCCCCCCCCCGAAAAAAAAAATAAAGACAGAAATTTGAGAAAATGGAAGAACAATGAAAATGCGTCTCATCGTACTGCTCAATAGACAGCTTTTAGAACACGACACCGACGATGTAAGCTTCAACTAAACAACATAGCCAGCAAGCTAAGCAAAGGAGAAGTCGGCATGAAAAACCGTAACTGAAGCTTAATCAAGCGCAGCACAAAGTTCAGAAGAATGTTCAGTTGGCCTAACCGAATCCTAAACTCTGTGCTTGTCGAGTACAACGAATATATGAAGTCCCGTGGCGACATTTTCTTTTTGTTTCAGGTCTACAGAACTGCCCGACGCTTATTATTATAAGTTAGGCAGTGGTCGGTATGCATTGAACAGAGGTACCTTACTGCTTCCAGGCGTTGTTCCATTTCCAGACGTAGTCAATAACCGCAGTGGGAAGGCCAACTTTCATGCTCTCCGCAAAATGTACTGCAGCAGAAAAAGCACAGACACGATACCACAACCGTCCATGTCCATCCCCATTACAGCTCGCCCAACTCTCAGTTTTTCTTAACGTTATTCTAGAGTAGTCGATACTCGGCTGAGCATGCTTTCTTGATATTTATTACTTAAAGTACCTGTCTAATGAAGAACACTAAGGATGGACATGGTTGCCACTAAACTCTTTAATAACATCAGACAATTTATAGGGATGCCTCATGAATTGGGCAAGTCCCGCAAGTTGATAGGTTATTATTTAGAAATCAATAAGGGCGAAATTAACAAAACATGATACAGTCACGGAACACGGGTGCTATGGCGTGCACTACGGGAAAACGGGGTGCTGCCTTTATGGTGGCATAATAGAACATTGCAATTCTGTAAAACGGTAGCCATCCTAAAATCTCGCCATGCATTGTTAAAGTTTCCCTTGCAATACCCGTTGCAGGAAACCAACATTATTTCTAGAATTAAGAACTACATAGCCCGATAACTGGTCGAGACCAACAATATGCATAAAGATTCTGACTCGTGTGTTGGCTAAACGTCAATCCCGTTTGGCAACAAAGAGGTACATTATGAGTGTCCTAATTTGCTGATCCGCCGTACGTAACCTCCATGCACAACGTGCCTTTGTATGTGTATGTAATCCCGCCAGTGTAATAACACGTTTATTTGTGAGCCAGCGCCCCTTTTCTCTGCACTTCGTCTCTTGCGACCTGCGTAGAATTGAAATGAACGTGCAAGAATTGGGAGCGTTTTGCCGAGTTCATGCAGACCACAGGGTGAAAATGGAAGTAGTGAAGGAGATATTGGTCGAAATATCCCGTAAATAAAAAAAATACAAGCGTCGGTTGCGACTGCCGAGAGGCCCCCATAGGTGGCCAAAGAACAAAATAGAGAACAAAGGAATGTAGGACAATGGGAACTGAGCAGAGAACGAACCATTCCTTATCTACAGAGCGGGGCCGCCAATGACTCCGCTGATAAGTGGCCGTTCATGCACCCCACCTTTTGCATCAGTGAGACAGATGTTCGAGAAGGCGACGCCATGCGATACAAACTGAACGAGATGAAAAGCCACGAATGAGCAGAACGTGAGTTCCTAGAGCAACGGGAAGGAACCGAGCAGGCGATAGCCTGGGGTGTTGTGGCACGAACTTCAAGTTGGGTACTCTGTTCTGGTTTCGCGAACAATGCAGCCATGCCGGAAAGAATCCTGTGCTTTTTCCGGTTCATGCTTTTCTGTGAAAGTTATAGACATTGTTCCCTTACGTATACGGACAAAAGGAGGCGCAAATGTGGATGTTTAAAAATGGTTCTTTGAACGGGAAAGGCACTTTATTACCTCCGAATGTCTTTGTGACGGGTTGTGGCGCCGACAGCATAACTGCGTTGGCGTGCGTGGCAAAAACACAAAACGTGTGTTGGCTGACTTGGGGTCGAAGGGAGTATCATATAAAGATCCGAAAGGAAGCGAGTGATGCTCTTTTTCATGGCACAGCCAGATTTTCATCTTGATTCAGCCCAAGTGAAACGTATATCATGGCTCTCCGATAGCTATTATTTTGTTGTCTTGTTTCTTTACACTTTTGGCATGGTGACTTGGTAAAGAAAGTTCCTAATCTACAAGTTCAATTCGTCCTTCTGATGATATCAATTTAGAAAGAACAATGAATCCCGTTAAATTAACGTTTCATGTAACTACCCCTACCTACCTAGTAATCAGTCCAGTGAATTTCTAGTCATCTATTAACCTATTTACCTAGTAAGCCGCGGCCAACTAATGCGATAATAAACACGATGTGTATAGAATCCCCACGTACAGAAGTACACATACCTTTCTTTTCATTGTCACAGTATGAGAAAATAAGTGCAAGCGTTGTTTGAAGCTGTGAAATCAAATTCGTGATGCTCATATTAAAAACAAAAGACTTCCTCAGACAGAAGTGATAATTTCACTGCTATGACAAGTCAGACAACCGAGTTAAAAGAATTTAAAAAAAATAGAAAAGTGGTGGTGGCGTAGAGCAGAGGTAGAACACCCGTCCTCTAATCTTAAGGTCGTACGTTCGAATCCTGCTCCAGTGCACTACATTTTCAGGCATGGAGTATGCCTGACACTGGCAAAAAATATATCGCCGAGAGCTAGTGGGGCTATACTAGTCCAGGTGCAACCAAATTAGGAAGGCCCACTAAGCTTCAACAAAGTCACTCCTTCACCAGAACAGGAATTGGCCTCCCTGGTGGCGTATTCGGCCACTGCCTCCCTTATGGCTCCTACTACCACTGTCGTTGAAAATAAAAGTGTACAATCCTTGCATTCTACCGGTGCTAACATATGGGGAACAAACTTGAAGGTTAACAAAAAAAGCTCGACAACAAGTTAAGGACCCCACAAAAAGTGATGGAACGAAATATTTTAGGCCTAACGTTAGCTTGGATTTTTTAGAGAGGAATTGTAGCACGATAATATCATTATCGTTGATATGATATCAACGGCGTTGTACCAACTCTCGCCGCAAGAAAGAATCTAATTGAGATTGGAAAGAGTATAACTGAGTCACCCCAGTTCCAATTGCGCTACAACAAACTGTACGTGTGGGGGTTCACACCTCAGAAGGGCGAGCAATAGAGATTATTACGAATATTCATCCTAATCTTCACCTATTAGGATAAAGAATTTACTTCCTTATTAACCGTCCTCTCAGTCCTCTACCTCAGTGCACTACCACGAATTATTATAACTCTCTTTCAGGGATGTTCATTCAGGTGTACCGCATGTATCTGTGATGCGTTCTCTTCTTATTCTTATATACATGAATGACCTCCATTTTTTAATGACCTCGAACATTCAGTTTTTTACTGGTTATTTCGTTGTTCTTCGGGAAATATAGACCGACAGAGATACAAAATTCCTACAATTCGAGCATATTGCTAAAAATAACTCGCATCGACAGTGGCACGAGGAGAAAAATATAAAAAAAATATTAGGTCTGGCGTGTATTTAGTTGTTCTAGTAGCTCCTGTACCTACTACTTAAATAATATTTCCTTAGCACTAATATTTCCTACAGATATCGAAGTGTCCACATAGAATCTAACCTATATTTGTCACTAGATATTGCTTACACAATGAACAGCGCAAGTAGCGTGTTAAATTACTTTCGCCGTAACATTTACAACGTGCCTCGTTCGTTGAAACTTCCACTTTATAAAACCCTAATACCTCCAAAACTTGAGTAGGCGGACTCAGTATTGAACCATGGTAAGTATAACCTAAGCAAGCCCCGGGAACTTGTTCAGTATAATTCCGTGCGTGTCATTCTGTCCAATTATTTGCGTACATCAATATAAGTCCAGTGAAAGAAAGCCTAAACACACCTAACCTATCATGTCGTCGGAAAATTGCGTGTGTAATCATGTTTGTATGTTGTTTCACCATCGAGGGGGGGGGGGGGGCGCTTCTCAATAATATAATTCCTGCGCTGAACTACATTTTGCCTGACAGTTCATCATGAATATAAAGTAGGCGTTGACGCATGCTATTACCAAGTAATCTTTTCTGTCATGCCTGCCTCACAAGTGGCATGAGTGGAAGCACCTTATTGCCGATGTTGTAACCATCAGTAACAATAGGCATTTGTATGACGGACTGGCTAATATTACATTATGAGGAACATTCAAAACATACTCCTGTACTGAAACTATGGACATTTTTTGTATTTATTTCCTCTTTATTTTAATTTTCTTACCTGGGACGATACCCACTTTATTTATTCACCCTGGAGCGGGATGGTACTTGAAATAATTAATAGATGTGATTTCATTCGGAACTTTATTACTTACCTGCTTATGCAGGGTTCGAGCTATCATGCTCGAAGGTTGTAAAGAATATATAAACAAGCGGACGGGTAAGACGAAGTGCATACTGCTAAGAGTTCAGTTGAAAAATTTCACCTAATTTCTCAGTTACTTCTTTTTAATTAGGATGTGCACGCAGATATTTAATCAGACGCAGTTAGCCAACTCGTTAATTGTTGTACGAACTGTCAAAATGCCCATAAGAAGGTGAAGAAAACCGAAAGGAATATCCAAGTAAGATGTTCTAGCAAGGTACATATCGCATGTCTCGTTTTTTTTTTTGTTTTTTCAGGCAAAAAAGCAAGGCCAGCGTGGTATGAGATATACTACGCAACTAGGCGCATAAAACGGTTTCAGTGGAAAAGCAAGCTGTTCTTCTGTAACATCGCCGAGAGTCGGGGATAATAGTACGCGCTGGCTTTCCACGATGCACCAACATGTGCCACCAATTATACGGCGCCAGCCTTAATGGGAACGTGCTGCCCTGAGCGGCGACCCCGAGATGAACGTTGTAGAAAAATGAAACAAAGAGAGCTTGACTGAGAACGCGGCTATTCGCAGATTCCCAGTATACGTCAATGTGCACATACAATCCAAAAGTATCCACTGGAACAGAAAATTAAATGTAGACATCCTTACTATAATTTATCGCCCTGATTTGTGTCGGTTAAGCAGTGGAAAACGTCTGTGTTAGCCGCATTTGGACAATTCTCAGAGCGTCGTAAATGAGTTTTAGAAAGCGTAGGAGGCACAATCTGTTTCTAGTTTTAACATCTTAGGTTAAAGATCCTTCAGTCTAAAAAGTCCTAATTCAAGAAAACAAAGTTGAGATTGCATCTGGTAAATTATTGTGAACTATTTCTTCAGATTCATTGCAAGAAAGGATTAAGCGCCTCAGCTAAGAAAGTCAAAGAGTGGGGTGGAAGATTATAAACCAGAATGCAAAGATAATGTTCTATTGCCCGGCAAGGAAACAAAAATTCATTATCACCAGTCAGCCTCTAGAGTTTGTACGGGAGTACAGCGGACCCAGACCAGACGAAGGAAATTTAAAGAATACTAATAATAGGTTGTAGTGCATACAGCAGACAGTACCAAATCCAGACTGGCAGCTTAGCATTGTGGTTGAAAAAGAAAAGTGTATAATCATTGCATTCTACTGGTCCTAATACATGTGGCTGAATCTTGGAGGTTGACAAAGAATCTCGAGAACAAATTACGGACCGCGCGAGGAGTGATGGAGCGAAAAAATTTGGCGTAACGTTATTAGACAGAAGAAGAGCGGTGTGGATCAGAGAGCAAATTGGGATAGCCGATATTCTACTTCACCTTCACATGCCGGCGTCTCAAACCGGCGTCTCTTATGCGGTGTTGGCCCATCGTTTTCAGAATCCGACGCTCGACATCCTGAAACCAGTATCTTCACGGCAGAGGCCTATGCAACACTGTCGGCTACTAAACACATCAATAAAGCAAAGCTCCCAAATGTCATTATATTCAGATTCCCTAAGTGCGGTGAAAACTTTGAAATTTCTACGACAACAGAAAAATCCTGTAATAAACTACCTCTATTCACTGCTCTACAATATGTACGCTTCTATCCAACAGGTTGTAATATGTTGGGTGCCTGGGCACAGGTGTATAGAGGGTAACGAGCTTGTAGACAAAATGGCAACCTCCATCGACAACAATGCCTAGCAATCTGGCGATACCTCTTCCTGCTACAGATTTGAAGCCATCTTTACGCAATGAACTCAGAAACTATTGGCAACACTTATGGGATGAACAAATATTGAATAAGCTCCACGTAATTAAGCCACAGTTAGGGAACTGGCAATCAGTAACAAAGTCACGACAATCTGAAGTTCTCTTCTGTCGCCTCAGATTAGGGCATGCATACGGTACACACTCATTCCTTTTAACTGGCGCTGAACCCCCCATCTGTGGCAGATGTGGCGAAAGGCTGACCGTACTCCACGTCTTGCTGGAGTGCCGGGAAGCAGAAACAGAGCGTAGAAAGGCACTTTCCTTTAACATACCAACAACAGATCCCCTTACATCCGACACTGTTTCTTGGCCCTGAACCTCTGTTTGAAAACAAGGCAGTGCTGAAATTTTTAAATGATGTTGTGCTGCATGTTATTAGCCCGAGACATTCGTAGCCCTCCCTCTATTTAAATGATATTGCTGTGAGCGCACTGTTCTGTGGAGCACTTGCCTCCAGGCCCTTGCGCTCAAGGGTCTTCGTGAGGCGTAAGTGCTAGTGAATCGGCACATTTTTCTTTCTTTTTTTCGCCTTTTTCATTTCAGAATATATTTTCGGCAATCACCCACATCACTCGTCCTTGGCATTATCCTAATACTTGCGTATTTCACATACCTTACAGGTTACATTTTAGGCGCCTATACGGCCTGGTTACATTTTACTTTTCTCATTCACTGCGTCATCGATTTCCCCATACGATTTCCTGGCACTCTTTGGCCATCCCTGGCCCTTGCGCCAAAAATACCCCATTAATCATCACCATCAGAAAAAAATACGCAGAAATTACGAGATTCGTTTGCAACTTGACTTAGCTTTCGCTTTTGTTTACCAAATTACATTTGGCCCATTCAGTTGGCCCACGCCCAAATCTAGGTTGGCCTACTACTAAATTTAAGTTGACCAGCCCCCAAATTTCAAGCTGGAGTTGCAGAATGGGTGGCAAGGGAAAGGAAGCGTAGTCGAGGAAGGCAGCGGATTAGGTGGGGGGATGAAATTTGGAAATTTGCAGGCGTAAATTGGAATCAGCTAGCACAAGACAGGAGTAATTGGAGATCGGTGGGAGAGGCCTTCGTTCTGCAGTGGACCTATAACTAGGATGATGAAGATGATCAGCCTCTATGGTTATGAACTTTCTCTCTACTAAAGTTCCGGTGACGCTGCTCAGCAAAGTTGTAATTTGCCTAAAATGCCAAAGAAGAGTGAAACTACAATGAAATTCAAGTATGTCACTTTCTGTGGGATTAATAAGTTGAAGGCTCACTTTTAATTAATCATTGTTAGAGAAAGAGATGGCGTACTTCGAAATAGCTTGATTTTTGTAAGGAGAATTCAACATCAATAATTTGCGGCTGCAAAAAAAAGGAAAGAACCAGTGCGGTCAGCACAGAATATCCCAATGAAAATGCAATTTTTATCCAATACCCTGCCTACGCTCGTATAGAATTAAGGACATTCTTATCTTACCAACTAAAAAAAAACGCTACTGTAGGTCGGCTTTCTCATGCACTTTTTTTTGCAGCAAGGCTACACTTAAAAGCTAAAGCTCCGCCTTTAAGAGTGGAAAGCGACAGCATTCGAAGATCCCTGACTGTTTGTCAGGCTTCCCGGCAATTGCGGCTCTCTTTTTTTCTGCACTTTCGCCTTGGCGCCCCGCTGCCGAGGAGGCGAGCGCCATCTGGATGTTGCTTTTGTAAGGAACACCGACCGGGGCGCGTCGCTGTATGAATAGTAGAAATGCTGGAAAAGGGGTTCGTGTTTGAGCTTCTGCGTAACAGAATTACGTTTTCTCGTATATTGAAATTGCAGTCCGACGCCATCATACCTGTAGGTTGTGGTTAAGTCATGCTTTACGATTTTTCTTACACATTTTACTTTGAGAAATTGAAATAGTTTGCCAGCGCCTCGGCGCCACGCGGAGGACCTGCGTGGTCGTAATGGTTGGGGATGATTTTCTTGGCCGCCAACGTCGATGTGAAGACCGGCGCCGATGCCGTATTTTCTGCGACACGGGGCCCTTAAAGCTATCGCGTTGAAAATCTAAATTCTTTGCATGTGGCGGCGTCCGCATCGCACCACCCAGGTACTCAATCTCGAAGGTAGTACCTTGTCATAACGCGGCCACAAGAATTCATTGGCGATGCCACGGCAACCATTTCTTGGACATTTATCGGGGGAAGGGATGCAAGAAAAAGGCAACCTCTCGTTTTGTTCTGCTTTTTGTTAATTGTGCTTGATAAATAAGGCGTGTAATCACGATAATTTTTATATTGAACAGTCGAAACCCTAAAACGCGACCTTGCAGCGATATTGGAGGAAACACCGATCAGATGTAAGCGCTAGAACTTTTTAAAGTTCTTAGAATAATATCATTGGCCATTGTATTGCCTTTATTATTTTGGTGTGAAATCTCAATTGGTATCCTGGCATGCAAATTGTACATGTCAGCATTGTTATAGACATGATGAGTAGTGGCCAAGAAGTTTATCATTGTACTCTTATTTCGATGAACATAAGTAGCGTAAATCAGACAAGAATTCTATTAGTCTGTATACGTTCAGCCCCTGCCCCCCCCCCCCCCCTTGAAATGTTAGTTCCGCGATTACGTGATGGGGAACAATTCAGCGGCCACACTGAGTTAACGTTACCTCTATGGCCATATTGAATCACTATTAACGCTTCCTTTTGTATCAACGAAAAAGACCGCCTGCAGGGGGAACATACATAAACGTACCATAAAAATAAAGAGGCATTACGGTCACATCGGCACGTGTTAGATAGTATATTTACTACACTATAAAGCGCTTTATGCAGCCAGAGCATGATCTCTCGGTCTTGTTAATCTATACGACATGGTGAAATAACTAATCACAGAATCTGTCCTATACGGAAGATGAGTTCAAAGCGCGCTACGAATAGAACGGAGGAAAAAGAACACACACCACAGACATGGCGCTTGTTTCTTTGCCTTTGCTCATAGCGCGCTTTCGGAGTTTTACTAGGAATTGCTATTTCGTCGAAGTTCACATCGTGAAAAACCCCGGAGCTCTCCGAGTGAATGTTGTGGTGCGAAGATCTTCTCCGGGTGCTGAGCAATATCTGCCTTTTCGAGCAGGCTCTTCGCGTTGAATAAAAAGAACAGTTTCTTCTCGTTCAAAAGAGACCATCCTGACAATGTAAAATGCACGCGTCCAGTAGTAGTGCAACTTTCGACCCACAATGAGTTGCCAACAGCTTTTAGTGTACAATTTGGGATGAACAGCTGTTAATGTATGTAAACTTACATAGTATATTATGTGTTGTTCAACACAAAAAAAGTCTAAATATAGGTTGAAACGCAGACAACTTTGAAAAGCAGCACTGGGAAAGATGACGTGGACGAATAAATAAACATTAGGTCGTTTTTTGAACGACCCTTTCTATGGGCTAGGGCTGGGCTAAATAAACTAAAATTGAGTCTAAACATTACGGCAATCATCCGCATTTGCGTTTGGCTACACTTTTCCAAAATAAATATTCTGAAGGGAACTCGGGTAATATTTATATCTCTCAAGTGAGCAGCTGTTGGTCCCTGTTGGTTCCGAAGGAGTGACGCAGTATATCTCCTTCGGCTAAGGCACCACGGGCATCAATATGATGAAAACTAAACCAATTGTATACTAATATAAATGGGTGCCGACGCATTTTCAAGTCACTTAAAACGGCCCCAAACGCCGGCTGGTGTCTTAATTGATGATGCTTGATTGAAGGTCGCTTTTTGTAAAGAAACTGCTGCGACCATTGCCAACTAAACAGAAACATGCCCTGAGTGTTGCACCTAAGAGGTTTGCGGAGGGGACCCCCCATATTGTGGATAAATACTAGGGTAAGAAATTAATGAGCCTTGTTGCTTAGTGAAACTTACGTTGTATGTATGTGCAATGTGTGTATGTAGATATAGTTTGCATTTTTCTTTCCTGTGACTTTTCGTATATTACTATTGCACGTCCAGTTTTTGTCGCGTTTAGCACGTGTCCTCTCACATTGTGTCTTTCTTACCTTTGTGATGTTGTGCGACACGTTTAAATGGTACGTATCTATAATGGAGTAGCCAGCCCCATTTGTTAGGGTCAACATCTTATTTACTCATGTTAACGAAAAAAAAGGACCATAAAAACGGGAGATGTTCCTGCGTCCGAAGTATACGCATAAGTGTTTAGAAAGCATAATATTTCCATATAATTCAGGCGTTTCCGAGCACACTTCGTATCCTTGCCCACGCTTTCTGTTATTTTCTGTGCTCTGTGCTTTAAGTAAAACCTACAGTGGCAATAAATGTCGCCGTTTAAACTATACTACGCTTGTTATGACTTGCACGCCTTACCTGCTCCGCACCACTGAAGTACTAACGCGTGAATGGGTTAGACAGGATCTTGCACCCAGCGAGTCATAAAAACTATACAGCCTGCATGCATGGACAGAATCGCATGCCATGCTTTCTGAACGACCACGAATCTACTGTGCGATCTAAAAATACATCGTGACAGAAAGCAATGATGGCAAGAGTGCATTGTCCGCGAGAATTCTTGAATGTCGCGATTTCCGCTATTCGCCCCGAATGCGCGATTTCGAACGATGCAAACGGCGACATAAAGCCGCAAGTAGACGCATAAATCTGCGAAACGGCGTTGAGAAGAGCGACGTTGCCGTATACGAATGTGCATTGCACAAGTACACGCTAGGTGGCGCTCGGGCTTGGATGCGCGGCGTTATACACACAGCATGCCTACGAATCCGATGCGTTCCACTGACCACGCGCGACAGCTCTTGCGAGTAATTCACAGAGATGGACTCCTGAAAATGAACAAATCCATTGCACGGCATGCACTACAGGCGGGTTTCTAGTGACGGTACAGTAGAGGCGTCCCATTCTCATCCCCGGTGGAGCTTTTTTTTTTTCTGTGGACACCGCTGTGTACTCTCGAAGCCCGATACACCGTTCATGAGGGCCCGAAGTGGGCAACCAAGCGTTCAGCCATAGCGTTGCCGCATTTTCCGCTCTACGACTTCGCTTCGTAGGACGTCTTGCGCTCAACCGTCCAAAACAACAACGCTTTGTTCTAGCTGCTTTCAGTCCTTATAACTGTCTCAAGTTATTTGAAACGTGTTTTTCACCTGTCTCGTTGCTTTCCTTTGAGTAATGCTTTTTCTACCAAGCGCCTGAGAAGCTATTCATCTCCATTCGCGCCACAACACGGTATAAACACTGTGTTTTATCTCAGTTTGACAATTTTGAAAAAAAAAATAAGATGTCGCATGTAGCTTATAGCGCAACTTAGGCTGTTTATGTTCATTACTCCAGAGGTGGGCGCTACTTGGGTGATAAATTAGAATACTCGCTTGAGTAAATAACAAGATGAAATAATTAGCCTAATAATAACTTATCTGAGGGCACATGTCGCAATTGCGGAACTAAAACCGAGAAATAGTGAAGCTATTTCTGCTAAGAAGAAATCCTAAAGCTAGCTACACTTTAGAGATATGCGTCACCAAAATCTTCTAAAAATGCGATGACCTTAGCGTTCTGATCATCCAGCACTGCTTGTCGTACGCTTTGGGCAAACTGTTAAGAGGCAGAAATAGCTTTTTGTTTTTAAGTAATAAGGTTCACTGGCATATAGTATTCATCCACATGTTACTACTCACCACGGGAGGGGCTAGAGGGGAGAGAAAGGCCCTAGGAGGAGGAGGGCAGAGAGAAAGTGAAAATAATAGTATGAACACTTCATAAATTCATTCTGATTTTGAGTCCTATATGTCCAAGTATATCAGTCGGCTTGACTCCACTGCAATCTTTGTATACGATGTACGTAGTCCGAATAACAGCGACACTCTCGAGAGGAGGCCAATTGATTAAAGGTAATCAGACAAGAAATAGTGTTCTTGACGTTCTTGGCGTAATACTCGCCATAGTGCCAAATGGTCTTGACAGATTGTTTCTATATTGGTCATGTATTAGACTACGCTGTAGAGTCTAATAGAATATGTATGATAGATTACACAGAAGTACTGTTGTCGTAACAGATACTTCTATAGTTTGATCAAGGAAAAGTAGGAGGCTGCTTCAAGCCTTTGAGTCACAACCGCCAGTATAATGCTTCTATAAACTGTTGAATGCAATAACATTGTATTTTGTATCAAACTTTAGGGCCGGATATCTGGAAACAACTGTTAGTGGTACAATTTCTGCAAAGCGAACATGATTCACTACGTCTGTGCTTTAGTTTCACAATTGCAACACGTGACTTGGACCCAACGAACATTGTGGAGTCTATGTGAAGTGAACATTTATTTAAGTGGTTAGTTCAATTTCATCTCCTGCAACGCATTTGGCAGCATAGGGGATTAAGTTCCTTCTTGGCAAATGTGCTAGACGCGAAAATCCACATTGCGTGACCCACGTGATCCACGCGACCACAGAATACATGGTCGCCGAATCGGCCCACATTCCGGCACGTCATTGCCGGGATAAGTCCGGCTTACTTATTGCACTATCTCCGAGGGTGACCCCCTTACTCGACAAAAAGCCACCCGAGAATATGTGGCAAATTCCGGCAAAAAGGGCACAGAAAGTTTGTCTTTAATAAGGGAACTATATGCCATTTAAGGGGCGGCGGCGGCGGCGACGGCGGCAGATGGCAGCGGCAGATTCGCTAAGGCAGCGGCTGCGGCATAGATGGCAGCGGCAGATTCACAAAGGCAGCGGCAGCAGCGGTGGCGGCGGCGGCAGCAGCTGCAGCAGCAGCAAACGACGACGACGACAAAGTATGGAAGGGTTTGCCTCGAAAGCTTACATTTAGGAGTTAATTAGTTGAACTTGGTATTTGCTCCCCTGCGCCAGTAATGCCCTCATTTTCAAGTAATTCACCTGAGCAGCCCAAACTGCACCCTCACAGATGACATTTAAAAACTAAAAAAAAATGAACTTGGGAGACGCTTAAGCTTTGCCTTCAAGACTAGAACGCGACTTCATTCAAATGTCCATGACCGCTTCTCACGGTTTCCGGCCACTGCAGCTTCTGCAACCGTAATCTTTACAGTGAATCCTTTGCGGCGAACGCTATTCACAAAGGCGAACGTTCTCGTTCTTATTTTTAAGTGCGATGCACTTTAGGGACCCAGGCTGTCGGCGTCTACTGTGATGTCATGTCGTCGTGGTCACGCGCAGTAAGATCTCAAAAATGTCAAAACAAGGTCAAAACGAGTGCAAAAATTGATCAAAACTGGTTCGAAATAAACTAACATAATTCAGAATAATTAAAAGACAGGAATAATGAAGCATTAGGCGCATTAATTAGCAGAAATTTATAAAATTGCTTCCGAAACGCCAGTCTGGTACCAGCTCAGTGCAAGATAGGGCGCCACTTCCCCCCAAACGCTCGATTCCTCCTCACTTGTGCAAGAATAGCACAATAATGGCATAAGGGAAACACCGGCGCATCACTGCTTCGCACTTCCCCAGGTTTCACGTTAGAGGAGCTGCATTAGCGCTGGATTTGTACACAAACGCAGAATTTGAGCAGGATTGGAGCTACATTAAGCGCAGGATTTGAGCAGGGCTTGAACTACACAAGCGCCGGGATTTGAGCATGATTTTTCTTTTTTCTTTCCCCCACACGGTCCCGCGCCACCGCTGCCGTGGATGGGAGGAGGCGAACGCCATCTTGTGGTGCTGCAAGGAACAGAGAGTCGAAATTTTTCGCTCGTGGTCAAGGCAAGGTCAACTCTGGATTTTCTGTCTAACGGGGCTCTTGATTCAATCTATCGCTATAAGAACCACGTGGTATATAAATTTAATGAACAGAACAAAGCGTTTCGGCGCACGACCGCGTTTCCGAGAAACGTGATCAAACCGTTGAAAGGTTACCTTCGCCGTTAGAACTTCATGCTTTAGTTATTCCATTTTTGTTTCATGTAACCTATAGAAGTGGAAAAGGAAAGATACTCTCTACCTTACTATCTCCTCAGAAACTTATCAAGCCCTGAAAAACTTGAGCGTTATTACGAAAGGGAACTGGAATGAAATGAAGAGTGGAAGTTCACGCAGTACTCATATTGAAGGTTTCTTGACCGAGTAAGGTGTACTAATGCGTTCACTGTGCTTTAGAACGGTACGTCGAGCCAATAGGCG
The DNA here is from genome assembly GCF_013339745.2 of Dermacentor silvarum. Lineage (NCBI taxonomy): Eukaryota > Metazoa > Arthropoda > Arachnida > Ixodida > Ixodidae > Dermacentor > Dermacentor silvarum. The sequence continues at coordinate 57,591,112 of NC_051164.1, forward strand.
GACCACACTCCCGGTTGAGTTGGTGGCGCTAATTTCCGAAGTTCTGGAGAACAAAGAGGGGAGGTTTTGGCCATTTCATCAGTGGGCATACGAGCATGCTTTACATTGATAGCCGAGCTATCATTATTAAGTTATCATTGGTCGGGCTATCATTTATATTTAGCGCTTAACCTTGACCAGTTACTTCTGAATATTCACCCTTTTGTTCAGATATTATGAATCACGTCTGTAAGCTGAAAATACATACACCAGAATAAAGTTTCCATAAAAATGAAGGCTATAAACAGTTAAAGCAGCAGAATGTATGATTTTCCGAAACACACTTTGTTTTTATACGCGTTAGAGACTAGCCGGACTATAACATCCTAGCATGGGTGCCAGCTGTGCGTGCTACATATGCTCCAAGCTGTCAAACTACACATGCACCAAGTGCCAGTACACGCGCTGGGACCATTTTAAGCAAGAACGGAAACAAAGCGTCAACACACAAAACTGCCAGACAGCTAGACACCCGAGCAGGAGAGCGACCCTCGGTAATGACGGGAAAGAGAAAGTGCCGAGTGTCACTCTCGCGCTAAACCCCTCACTCACGGGGTTATAGCCCATTATGGCAATGCTTTCAGGGCTAGCACGTATACGATCGCATCAAAATAACTCCTCTGTCATGCATCTTTTGATCACTGACAGCACGCTACTATTGCTGTCATGGAGGAACTGCCACAAAACTCTATCAGAGCTGTTACTGCGACTGACAATAGTCTGGCATCTATGTTCGAATATCTGACAGAGATGCCAGACTCAAAGCTAAAGCGAAACCAAAGGCAACGCGCGCCGACAGCAGGGGCAGGGAAAAGCACCCTATAACTATTTACAGCCAAAGAGGGAGTTGGAAACACTTCCGCCCTTTTAGCTTGCGTCGAGCGTACGGAAAATCACGACGCGAGACAATCCTTTCAGATGAATTCTTCCGTTAGCAGCCATTGTGAATCCGCGCAAATATTTCGCAAGCTTCTGAACATCCACAACCTGTAGAGTTTCTTGTATGATCTTTTTATTATGTGTTCGTGTCCTTAGCTCAAATTAGGCAACTGCTGACCACGCCTAATGCTCGTAGCTCATTCTTTCGTAACAGTGTTCCAACGCACCCTCTATCCTGCAGTGCGCCGATACCGTCATTCAGTGGTTACAAAACCGCTGCATTTCGCAATATTTGGCGGTCATTGCGTTTCTCTACATTCAGGCTCACTTGTCGAACTTATCCCACCCTAAACCACTAATTTCATTGCCTTAATCGTTGAAATCGGGTGCTATTAGGGGACTTTCATCTAATAGTAGTATGAGGATCGCGGCCACGAAGAATGAGGTCTCGAGAATCAAAAAGTAGGTTCCCTGCCCCCCCCCCCCCCCGAGCAATATAAACGAGATCAATCCAATTTCTTGCAAGACACCATAACGGTCTAATCACGCGTTCCTCGCATAAGTGTTTCATGAGACTAAATGTTCGAACAATTGTTTCTTCACAGCTCAATCTTTGTTTCTTCTTCTTACTATTATTATTACGATATAGACATGCCGTTAAGGCATATTTCATGATCTAATGTGTATTATATGTAATGTGTATTAATTGTACATGTAATGTGTATTATATGTCTGGCTGCGAGCCCTGTGTTGTGTATGAATTGAAGCAGTGTTTTGTGGCATCTGTTAGCATGCATTTATCCAGCGGTCATAGCTGGTTGGGACACTGTAGCGGACGCCGGCTTGCAGTAGGAGACGCGAGCGTTTCGATTGTAAGTCTGTACATGTCCATAGTAGGTGGTATACATCTGCTTTCATCACAGGGACGGAGCAGTATGGACACGTAGGACCTAGTGGTAAATGCGACCAGTTTTACCTTGAGATCACAGCCGGTGTAAGGGCAACCTCGGCCCGAAGCCTCCTAAGCACCACTTCCTTCGCCCTAGTAAGGTGAAGGGGGAGGGAGCAGACACACAGTGGGATAAGAGCGCGTGTGTCCGGCCGGAGACAATCCGTGCACAACCTCAGGTTTCGAAAACGGCACTAACCTACGCTGTAAACAAGTGTGTCGCGATTACCGCTGCGTTGGTGGAGGTCACGTTAGCTATTGAAAGATCAAACCTAGAAAATGTTTCTTCTTAAAACTACGGAACTTCATACCATTTTATCAATGCATTGAGCAAAATCGGTGTATTACACCACATGAGGACAAGTTATGATACCAAGAAAAGCACATAGAAACTTAACTCTCGTCTTAACTGAAATGTGGAACTAATAAGCAAAAGGTAAATGAAAGTGGACGAAAAATCAACTTGCTTTTATTGGGAGCCAAACCCACAACTTCCGCATTACGCTTGCACTGCTTTACCAGTTGAGCGATGGTGGCGGCTGTTCTCACTTTCACTTTACTCAGCACTTTCGCATGTGCACACAAACTAGCCCTGGGAATATTAGCCAGCATCGCCACGGCCATGGAAGTAAACGTGAAACAGTCATTTCGTTCCAGTCGTCTTCGCAGTACGTGAATTTAGGGGCACAGAACTGGCCAATAAACATTCATTTGCATTTGAAGGCATCAGAGGAACTCATGAATGTGAGTCATAGATATTTCAGCGCTATTCCAGGAAACGAGCTACAAGAAAATTCCTCGCCGCAGTTCTGAGTAGTTGACATGGCATTTCCTGTCTTCGACACTTCTAAGATGGCTTCCTGAAAGTTTCGGCAAGATACATTTAATTTGGACGGCACATTTAATTTTTTTGTGTTCCTCTGGCGGTGAGTACTTTTCTCAGTCAGCAAACTGCTGCACACCGCATCAGTGGTTATATCACTCAGTAAAGAGCTTGTCACGCAAAGACAACACGTTCCTCAAAAATTTATCTTAACTCTTTGGTTCCCACGGACATTAGGCAAAGCGCACGTAACCAAAACTGATATTTTTGGGCTGTTTTTGTTCCAAGTATTAACCGGAAGAAAACGCACAAAAATACATATACATGTTGTAGAAGTTTTATTACTGCCACATATGTGGCAGCCAGGAATGAGAAGATGAAAATACGAAAACAGCTCCTGACATCTGGTCGCTCTCAGGAGGCGCAGAAAACTTCAAAGTAGTTGCTCTTTTCGTATGTACACACAACTAAACCGACAACTTTTTTTTGCAGGAAAATCAGGTGTGCCTTGTGCATGAGCTCCCTTGCATATGGGGGTGTCTTTCTTTTGGGCCACTTTCAGAGGTCAGTGGCCAACTTGTCATGCCTCACAGACAGCTCTACCAGGTTACGTCGTTCACATCTCTTTGACATTACGGCGTACCTGAGACGGGCGCCTCTGGTGAAGATACCGCTGAAGGAACCATGGGGGGTGAAAGATCAATGCATTCTTTGTTCGATTCTGGCATGCCATCTTGAGAGCGCGGGAAACCAAGTGCAACTGTATGACTCACTCAAAAGTGAGGATCCCAGTCATATGACAGGTGCAACAAGTTTCACAAACATCTTGAAAGGGCTTCACAGTTTCTCCAAGCCGTCTGTTGGCCTTAGAATTCTCTGTTCTTCACCGCAGTTGATGTTGATATCCTTTTTTACCAAGTTCTGTATATATTTTTCTGCTAGTTCTTCCGAGTCGATGTTACCTACATTTCTTGCTCATGGTCTGTAGAGATTTTGCTGTCACTGCGCGACTGTCTTTGCGGCAGAGTCTACTCTTCGCTGTGCATAATCAAAAAGTATTTTCAGACGTCAATGTCAATTAAAATGACAGCTAACAAACGCGAAAAATACATGCGGCAAAACGAATGAAAAATACATAATTACACAACACTAGAAACAGCATTACACTTATCATTGTTTATCCGCAAAATGGGACCTCATGGTCCGGAGTGCCACAAACGTATATGCAAGTCTAAACTATACGAAAAGCAAGCAACGATCAGCGGTACAATAATGAAACTACCTAGACGTGTTCTGTAGACTTCATAGAAGAAGATGTCGGTGCTTTCAGCTTTACAATACATGGAATAAACTCACAGAAGCAAGAAAAATCAGCACACTCACCGTGTCAGCCAGCCGCAAGTGGAATCCATGCTTGCAAGAGAACAACCCTTGTGTTGTACCCGTAGCGACATCTAGAAACAGAAAGTGGAAGCATCGACTTCCTCTTTTGTGGCAGCTAGGAACTAGGGGTTATGCGATTTAATTTTCTAGATAAGAAGAAATCCAACAAAACTGCCACATACGTGGCACCTCGGATACAAAGGGGTAAAGGTTGTCTATGCGACAAGGATAATTGGAGATCGCAGGGAAAGGCCTTCGACCGGCAGTGGACATATATTATATATATATATATATATATATATATATATATATATATATATATATATATATACATTATCATCATCGACTGATGATGATGATCATGCGACATCGTTCTCTACGATGTCGGTATAGAACTTAGAGGTAGTGCCGTTCTCCAATAGAGGCATGGTGTCACTCCAAATGCTCTTTTTCTGCTACTGGTAGAAGAACAATATTTAGGCAGTAAACGAAGTGATTGCACCTACCTTCCAACTGTGGGCGATAACAGCAATGTAGTCCATTAGGAATTAAGCTTTACGAAGAAAGCGAGCGTGGAGATAGAAATATCCTTTATTCACAAGTGACCTTGACGGGCAAAGCTTCCTCAATCGTAGAAAGTTTGGCTTGTTGGTTTTAAATGCGAAGCACTTCTTGGCGAACATTTGCCACTTTGACGGTATCTATCTATCTATCTATCTATGTATCTATCTATCTATCTATCTATCTATCTATCTATCTAGCCGCATACGACTTGGTGCTCTCATTGTTGTTTCGTTAATTAGGTATGTGCTAAAATTCTTTCTGTGGTTTTACATACCAAAACCAGTTCTGATTATGAGGCACACCGTAGTGGAGGGCTCCGGATTAATTTTGACCACCTAGAGAAATTGCCATAAGTATGACGAGAGTGTATGACGAACATAAATGATAGATCATGACACAATGTCATAACTTGTGTGTCATGTTGATTATGAAACAGCCGGCTACATCTTGGTTCTCTCATGGTCGTTTCGTTAACTTGGTAAGTAACTAGAATGGGTTCGGACATGGGTACTGCGTGAAGGAAACACTAAAGGATGATGGTAGAAGTCATAGTCATGAGCATGACTCAGCAAAAATGGCAATGACCCAGCGAAAGTGATTAACCCTCAAAAAGCACTGGAATGGTTTCGGACTTGGGCACTAAGTGAAGGAAATACTAAACAATCACAGTGAATAATGAGTATGACTGAGAAAAAATGACAATGACACGGCGAAAATGATTAACACTGAAAAATTACTGGAATAAGTTCGGACGTGGGCACTAAGCGAAAGAAACACTGAAGGATGGTGGTTGAAGTCATAGTCATGAGCATGACTCAGCGAAAAAAAATATACTCAAAAACCACTGAAATGGGTTCGGAAAGCAAGGTAGAGTGATGAGGTTAGGAAATTCGCAGGCGCAAGTTTGAATCAGCTAGCGCAAGACAGGTGTAATTGGAGATCGGAGGGAGAGGCCTTCGTCCTGCAGTGGACATAAATATAGGCTGCTGCTGATGATGATGATGACATGAATGTCATGACATGCGTGTCATATAGGTCATGAAGTCATGAAACAGCTGCGTACGTCTTAGTGCTGTCATGGTCGTTTCGTTATATTGGTAGGCTCCCCGCACACTGCTTCGCACAACATCGATTTCCACAGGGCCTGGGATCTGCCGGCGTTTTTTCATTACTGTGGGTATACAGCGGGATGCAGACAGGGCTGACAAGAGTAGACCAACAAAGTGCAGTGTGTTACGACTTCTGTTCGAGCCGTCTACTTCTGGCGGCATCCACAGTCTACCTCGGTCATCACCCGTCAATGAAGCCTATACAACACCGGATGTCGCGTTAATTATTTAACTTTTTAAGTGATTTAACAATAAACCCCAGACACGCTACCCCACCCCCTTCATAGCAGTGAGCTTGGAGAGCTCAACAAGCTCTCCTGAGTGACGGGGCCATAGGTTAAAGTACTTTTTTATTCCTAGTACACAAACAATGAGTATGATAATAAATTCGGTAAGGACACTTATAGAATAAAATATTCATTTCCTTTCGGCATTCGAAAATGCATCTCGCACAGGTTTCTATACATATGCCAGGGTCTCCATCTGCACTGCATTTAACGTCATGTTACGCCGCAATCATACATCCGAATTTTTCATGTGGTCACGCTTAAGACGTTTTACGTAATTTGTTCCTTAATGTTCGCGCTTAATTGTGTCACTGTAGTACAAAAAGGTGCGATGCTACAATGTTGAATGGGGTGTTGTTCAACCTGTACAAAGAAGGGCGTCTTCATGCGACATATTCATTTCCTCCTCCCACGCTGCTAATCACTCCCGCAATGTTACAAGCATTTTGAAAGTTCTGAACGACAACGGTGTGAAGTTGATTATGTTTTAAGTTGCTCAATGATAAAAAGTGCAATTCCTTCATCTAATATCGGACATTAAACCACATCACCTCTGCTGTTATTACCGACCAAGACCTGTTACACTTATCCATGGTTACAAGTAGGGCACTCTAAACATTGAAAAGACAATGTGCTAAATCCAGTTCGGACTCGGCGATGAATTAAATAAACGTGTGAACACATTATAATATTGTGTTTCCAATGTCAGGATGACAACTTGGAAAAGGTTGGCTATCTACGAATTGTCTTTATGTCAGTTTGCATTATTTCCATCAAATAATGTGTCGGTGTAGGCAGGATCATATAGTGCAAGTTGGGCGGTTATTAATTATCTACATAAGACAACTCATAAATAAAGCATGTTGGTGTCCAAAATAAAGTTTATGTCGTCTTTTTCACTAAGAATGCATTTTAAAGTATATAGGCTCCCCATTTTCGAGAAACGGCTTTGAATAGGCATACCAATTAACACAGCATGCAGCTTCTGAAATGTGTTTCAGGCAAGGAACATATGGGTCCCGTTTATATTGGCAAGGTTTATGTAAGCCAATCTGTCCATTTTAATAACGTGCACTCAATGGAGCATCAAGCGTCTCAAGAATCATCTGAGTCGTCACATGTGGCATCACATTTTGTACGAGTTGCAGGTGTGGTCCTGGTTTCAGTAAAACATAGATCATTTTCAAAAGTAATTACCTTGCCAACCATAAATTTGTATGGGCCTTCTTTATTAAAACATAGAAAAAAAGAAAGAAGGTATGCTTGCGTCCGCCATTCTTCGTCCATGCTACGTGCTAAAGAACTGGGATTTGTCGATTCGAAGAAACAGAGCATGTTTTGGTTTAAGCTTTCAGGCGTCTTCACAATTAACAATCAGTATCGTTAATTGATGTCGCTAATTAATTTCATGCGTATATACGTAAAACGTCATCGACAAATCATCCAGTTGCTACTAAGCGTCTTGTCCTCTGGTCACCCCGTTTTCCCACTTTTCATCGTGGTAAAAAGTACTGATGATGAATTTCATCCATGCAGCTAGTCCACTTAGCTATCCTACCCTAGATGTCCTTAGTTCGTTTTGTGACGTCAATACGTTTAAGTACGTTCGACCATACTTTTTCTTTCTTGTGGCCTTTATTTTCTATATGTTCATTCTACGGAAAAATGGAGTATCCAACGTTACTAAAAGGTGCCAAATATTTGATAACAAAGATAAGCATTCCGAGACGAAGAGGATAGTAAGTCCTACTGTTCTTGATGAAAAAGATGGCTTGCACAAGTTTCTTGAGCAAACTAACTCTTTGGTCATTAAAATTTCCGCTCTCCGATATAAGCCACGCTGTGAGTCACAGTTGTCCACAGTATCACCGCATTCAGCAACGTTCCTCTATACATCACAGAGTGCACGTAGTTCCTCTCGGACGGCGTGTTCATTATGTTCCTCAGGTATCTGCCGCCTCGAGCGACGGCTGCAGCTCGGCTTTTGGTTTTCTAGGACCGTGGCACTGACGGTTGGCGCCTAACGAACCGCACCGCCAGCCGGGAAACCGCACAAGCGTTGCAAGGAAGGAAAAAAAAAATGGGACCGAGGCTTGCTTTGCGCCAGTAGAGAAGACCCCATTTGGGAACCTTTTCTTTTTGCATCTCCTCGCGGCTACGTCCAATCGCCTTGGTGCTGCCATGTCCTTTGCACCTGGATCTCCGTCAGCCGACGCCGGAACGGGCGACCGCGGGACGAGTCGAGAGACCATTGAGGCTGCGCCGCGTTGGCTGGCCGTCGTTACGCGTCTTTTCAGGTCACAACATCTTCCGGGTTTCCTTTACGTGCTCTTTTTCTCAGTTTTGTAGTTGATTTGCTTCGATTCTGAGCCATTCTTGCCTATTTAGGCTACGCCTGTTGTTGCTCCACATATAAAGAGCCGCGTGGAGTGTCTCCGCGCGCTCTCCGGCGTGATTACATCCCTATAGTCCTGAGGCCACACGACGACGTTGCCGTTGACAATGATATCAGCCACCCTTAGGACACAACGGTCTAAATGAAGCTGAGCAGTAGTGATATAACTTTTCCTAAGTGTAAACGTTGCGAGTCATACAATGTAATGCATAAAAAGCTACGCAGTATGCTCCCCAAAGCCATACCCAAAGCAGAAAGGCGGGATGGTTGTTTGGACGAGTAATGCGTCATGGCTATCGGTAAAGTGTTCTAAAGTTGAAATCAGGCAAACAGAAAAAGCGCCACGTTCTTATACCTACAACTGAGATTTAGTGAACCAGTTAGCTCGTGTATAGGCAATAACGCAAAAAAAAACTTTACCGCCTATGCACTACAACCTAAACTTGGATTGAAGTAGCCCGTTTCCTTGGAGATACCTACTTCGAGCCATACAGCGCCTTTCACGTCTCCCTGATTATTCCTTAAGGCTCTGTTTCGCACCAACTCATGATACTGTTCATAGATGCCAAGACTGAATCGCGGGAGCATGCAAGCATCGAAGGCAAGAACTTGAGGTACCATAGCCACAAATAATGCCGCAAGCAACAATGCTTCAACCAATGCTTCAACCTTGGAAAACAGTATTTTATGGCTCGTAAACATCCCACAGCTATGCAACCACGACAAACAAGAGGCTGGCGATAATGACATACCAATTTCTCATGCGGCCCCGTTTCCTTGGTAGGTACTACTACGTCTATTGCTTATATCGACTGCTGAACGGTTGGTGCTACCAGCCACTCTAAATACCTGCGCATCTGGAAGCACAGAATGGCAAATGGAAACATTATCACTGGCACCATTACTCATTTCCAGATTCCACGCACCACCTCATATCATTGTGGTCTCAACAGGTATATGTTTCATAATTGTTGCATTCCGCTTCCCCTTTATTTTATTATTATATTGGTGGGCAATTGATCAAGTCTTTCCTTTGGTTATGCATAGGCCGTGGTATTCATATTGCTTGAGTACGGGCATGACTTGCTGTTCAATTGATACCACGTAATTTCTCATCTCTTCTATATAGATCATAACTTCCAATTTCTCTGTGCTGAACTTAAGGCCTAGATCGGTGGCTGTTGCCACACATATTCGCAAGTGTCTGTAAATCTCTTACATTGTCCTGCTACCAGCACTATGTCTCCCGCATATGCCAGTCCCGGGACTTCCTATTGCACCGTTTCTCCATTACACGTCAAACTCACTAATTCACTGTTTTGCAGTCTTCTTTCTGTGCCCTTAACATGGAGGCTGAACACAAATGGGGACAGAGGATATCCTTGCTTCAGCCCTTGGCGAACTTTCCCCACTTCACTGCATTTTCAGCCTTCACAAACAATTTGTACTCTGTTGTCCCTATTATATCTCCCTCAGCAGCTTCACGAAATAGTAATCTCTGCCTTCGTTGTTGAGAATATGCCATAACGATTCTGTGTTCAAGTTGTCGTAGGTACCCTTATTATCTAGAAATGCTATCCATCAAGGTATACTATGAACTTGAAATCCCTATGCAATGAGGTATTACAAACGTATCCTGTAAGCTTCTGCCTTGTATGAACCCATTCTGTAGTTCCGCCACTACATTATTTGTCAACTTCAGCAGTTCTAATTTCATGGCATGCAGTGCCATTCTATATATCACCGATGTTACTGTAACTGACCTGTGGGAGCTCGTATTGAGCTCATCACCTTTACCTTTGTAGATGAATTTCATTTTGCTTTCTCGCCATCCAACCGGGATTTTCCTTCGCTTCAATCACTTGCTCTAGTCAGCAGTGCCCTGCACTTAGGGCCGAGTTTTTTTATTAGCGGTATTGGAATTTTATCAGATCATGCGGCCGTATTATTAGGGACATTCGCTCCTGCTTTTTTTTCAGTAAAACATTTCTGTTCTAAATTTTGATCTCTGAGGCTTCCCTGCTCTTGCTGGATCTGTTTGAGTTTGAGCTATGCTTCCTTATGTTATCCCTAATAACGTCTCTGATGCACCACAGCGCATCGTCTCCTTAGTAGACGTTACCAACTTTATCTCATATAGCTGTTCGCGAACTTTTAGTTGGAGGTGCGTGTGCTCTTACATAGTTGCAGAATCATTTTGAAGCGCCTTTGTCTCTTTTGCGAACCTTATGCAGCGAATGTTGAGTTGTGCATTTTATTTTCTCTTGCACGAGCTCATTCGCCACCCATTTCCTTTCACGGCATTTGTTCCCTCTAATGAGTACCTCTTTCTCGTGTATTCTCAACTTTATATCTTCTCAATGATTCTTAGACGCCTCCTTACGCTCTTCTATAGCTTGCTATATTTCCTTGTTTCACTACATACATGGTTTGCTCTTTCCAATCCACCAATTTTTTGGCGTGTCAGACTTATCTCCTGCTGCATAACACCTACCATTCCCAGAATGTTGTAGAAAACGCCTCTATTTTCTTCTATATGTTTTTCTGGATTCCGTTATTTACTTTCCACTCATGTTTAGAAATTCTGATGCTATTCGCACATGTTTTGCGTTAGTATTACTTCCCAATCTTAAGGCTAAATTCCAGGCTACCTTTTTCATGTTCATCTATCATCATTTGGTCTCGTCGATCGTAGACCGTTTCTTAGACTAAGGCGTAATCGATACATAACTGCCTATTTCTGTATTGCCATGCTCCCTGTCCATGACACTTATTCTCCCTTTTAACTACTGTAGTTTTCTGTCCATCGCACAGATCCAGCACTAGAGAACCATTGTAATCAGTATAACCGCCTAAATCCTCCATGTGCGCATTCATATCTCCTACTGATACCACGTGGCTCGTTTTCTTGAACTCAATATTAACGCTTCTAATGCAATCAATCATTTCTTTATTTTTATCTCTGCAATCACTACCTGTCCATAGGTAAGCTACTCAAAGCCACGTATTTCTACCTTCCTATGTGCCGCTGACACATAAATGCTCCCCACATGCCTGTTTTGCCATTTGCCACTTCATACTTCGCCTAATTAGAATGCCTTCGCCTCCGCCTTTCTTGACCCAGTCATTCTGTCGCACTCTTTCCATACAAAATTGTAAATAACAGGCGGCTGCTCCAAATCTCGCAGATGCATCCTGGTCAAGGCGTACACGGTAGTAACTTCGTTATTCAGCTGCCGTTTGAACTTTCCGCCATTTTTCGCGCATGCGGCTACCCTGCATGTTTATGTACCAAGTTTTACCGCATCTTCCTTCCTTTGTGCGTATTTTCTTTACTCATTTGTTTCCATACTACAATCTTCAAGTATCATCTACAATACTGTTTGTGCCCAACCACGTTCATTGCGGAATTTTTTTCTGTATCATATAGAATTGCTGCAATAATGCAGCAGAAAAGGACGCCACGCGACAAGACACTATATTAGTGTAGACCGTGTAGACCGATATTAGTGTAATATCGGGCTATTGAGTCATTTTATGAATCTGAAAAACATTTTGTGTACTTGAGAACGGTAGATAATTTCATTTATTGGCGCAACATATCGCAGGAAACTGTTTAGGAGGTATTTCGTGTCATTAAACAACAAGGATGCTCATACTAGATAGCTAACTGATGTAGAAGAGAGTGACAATCCGGGCTCTCAGTGCGTCAGCGTCCCTTACATGTCTCTATCTTGAAAACAGTTATCAATTGTGAACACCTATTAGCGTTCACCATGGATTTGCGTTATATGAGCACAGTCTGTGTGCGTCATCATCTGATTTCTCCGTGTGGGGATTAAATCTGTTTGTTGAAGTCAGCGCATGGGCCGTATCATTGCTCAGTCCATGTCTTAGTCTGCCCGTGTGCTTTCGTTGTAGTGCACGCTATGAAACCCCATTTGGTCAAAGTTAATCCGGAGCCCTCCACTACGGTGTGCCTCATAATGACAACTGGTTTTGGCACGTAATACCCCAGAAAGGAGAAGAATATTTCATTGCAACGTGTTTGCTTGGGGTTCCAGCAATAGTAAGTTAGGTTAAGATCGTTATCCGAGTTATCAGAATAAAATATTGGAGCGTCAAATTTTTTCAAGCGTACCAATCATCCTAAAAAACTAAGCCATTGTAATGAAGGAACGAGACGGAGAACCGCTCACTCGGAAATTTGTCTTGGCTTTGCGTTCTTCAAGTCTTCAGTACAATGCTCCTCCAGCTGCAAGTCTGCTTCTTCTACTTCCATCATGTATATTCCGCGCCCATAGATAGTCCGCACCATGCAAAGTTCAAATTTGCACTGGTAAAATACGGTGCACGTGATCCAAAAGCTCCTATTCTTCAGTAGCGCTTTCATTTCTCCACTCAAACAGGGCTGTGTTGTGCACGCGCTATACAAAACAAAATAACACACGCACGTACGCACGCCATACTTGGTCGGTGTAGCTCAGTGAATATGTAATTGTACTGCTGAGTTCCAGGTCGCGGTTTCAGGTTTGATCGAGGGCAGATAGGGGCAGACTTCAAATATTTAGGCGCACGTTCAAAGTATACCCCGGATGTAAGAATTATTCCGCAGTCCCCCACTACAGTGTGCTTAATAAATAGATCCTGGGTTTGGCACGTCAAGCCCAAGAATTTAACGAATTTTTACCGCTTAGTCAAACTTCTTCGAGCGTGACAGTATGTGCTCAAGAAACCAAGCATTTTATGTTTGTCCAGAACAAGGACGCACAGCCGAGCTACCACTGATTGAACAGTAAAGAGCAGCACCCATATTATTGACTTGCTTGTCCGTGTACGTTGATGTCCTATTACAAGAAGAAAAAGCCAATATTGCGGCTCTACATTTTAGAGCAATTGTGCAGCGTTTTTTTTTATTTGCTCTTAGTCTTTCTAATTAGGAAAAAAATTTATTGAGAAATGTTTCTAGGTGCCTTTCATAAATGTTTTGTGGCTCGCTTCAGCAATAATTTCAGTGACGTAATACCGTTACCGCTGCACGAAATAGGAAACAGGTAACGCACAGTTCCAATATTTCTTTCGACTTACTTACATGATGTCTCGTTAGGTTCCAGCTTATAATATTGATTTTGGCGCATTCGCAGCCCATTAGTCGGCTATTCACTTATGCCACGAGCGTCGTCCGGGCTATGACCTATATCTTCTCTCACAGAATAAGATAGCTTACGGCATGCGATATTTGCAGCACCATGCTTAGTTTGGTCAACAACTAGCCTGCGATAGGCGTACGTGAGTCGTTTGTGCTAAGAGTCTCGCAATAGCACAGCGTCATCGTTGGTCCGCCGTCTTCTCGCATGGGGGGACTAGGCAAGAGCCACATGTTCCGCGATGAGAAACTCAGATTACCCGACAAGATATCGGCGAATCGGTTAACCAAGGTACGTGCTACGATTCAACCGTTTTTTTTTTCTTGCTCGTCAGAGCGGTATCGTTTGCGTATTCAAAGTCAGCTATTGATGATGCCCACTTTTAGCCTTTCGCAGCAAGGCAAGCGGTTGTTGGCGTCCTGCTCTCTTGCTACGCAGACAGCATGGAGTATTTCTTCATGACTTCTTATTCTCCTGTATTCTCTTTTCGAGATTGAAAACGTCGGCCCTATATACTTTATTATTTTGGCCAGGTAATCGTGCGTTTATTCAAATATTGCTACTCTTGTCATAAGTATGCCATCTACGTGGCTAAACGACTAAAGAGGACGCTTATACTGACCTACTTCTGACTCGTGCAGGCTTCCCATCGTTTCATTAAAATATATGACTTCTGCAAATCATATCGTACCAGTGGGCAGCATGAATGATTTAGGTGAAAACAAAACGGTCAATAAAGCGATCGGCTAGCGAGGATTTGATCAAGTGAATTGTACATAATAAACATGTCCCTTGCTATATACATGGGATACGTTCTTCGCTGTCAGCGTGTATAACCGGTGAAATGATACCCGTATAGAGAAGCGAGAAGAATCATATGCATTTCATTTTTATCGTTAAATGTCCCATTAAGGAGGCGCTCATGAACCGTAAGTGTAATGATAACGAAAAAAGCCACGCTAGACCAGAAAACATTTCCTGGCGCTTCCTCTAGCTATGTTTGTGATACACGTCTTAGTTGTGACTGTTCGGTTTCTCGTAACTATTACTCCCTCAATGTCAAAATATATTTTCACTGCTATGCCACATCACTCTTGACAGCCTTCACGATGAGCTTCAATTTATTAGTGCAGTAGATATAAACGTCTTCGTTAGTGCAGGATTTGCGCTGGCAAGTTCGATGCAAATGGCGCAGAAACGCATTTAGGCCGCCCTGTTTTTGGGGCATTTTGTTTTGCTCCTGGTGAAAATTTTACATCTCTGCATCAGTATAGCATCCATTCTTCCAGAGTGATAGTATGCGCTAGTCAATATTTTACATAATTGAACGCGTTAAACTCTTAGGCCACTTTCCGCACATTCCTGGGGCTTTGCATCTAAGCTTGTATTTAAACGTTTTCCAGGTTTTCTGGGTCCCTGGGTGGTGCGTGGTCGAATGGGTAATGCATAGGGCGACATTGATGAGGGAAAATGGTTCGAAACCAACCGTCAGATGAACTCGGGTCCCTTGGACTGTGGCAATGTGTACCTACGTGCCGTTGTTAAACGGACCTCTTTCAAGCCGACATGTTTCACTGTAGATGCGGGACTCGGTAGGCACTCCTGTTCAATGAAACTCTCTGACGCCGATTGGTAGCACTGGGTATGTGCCAATCGGTCAGTGCTGGTCTTCAATGAAGCTCTTTGATGTCAACTTGGGTCACTGGATATGTTCCAGTAGGCGAGTGCCGCTCTTTAATGAACGACTTTGATGCCAACTTGGCTACGGGCGACTGGGAATGTGCCACTCTACAATGACCAAAAAAGCTCCCGTAAATTTCGCCGATGTCTAGCAGCATCTAATCAACGCAACAAGGATTCCTCGAGGACGGCAGCGTGACGTTTTAGCAGGCTGAGCCACAATTTCAGTGGACATGTGCCGCATTTCAATGAACGTCTTACACGCCTAAGCTTTAGTGAGCTGCATGCCATCAATGCACTGGGTATGTACCGTTCATCAATGAACCTCACGCCAACATCTGTAGTTGCCACTGGGTATGCAACGATTCTTAGCGTTAGCCGGCTACGGTGCGCCACGCTTCTCGTCTCCGAGGCCATACGCGGACTTCTCGGCGGCCCCACTAGATGGTGCAGCGTGTCAAGAAGGAAGTGCGAGAGGGTCCCGCTGGCCTCATGACACGTTTCTAAGCGTTCGCACGAACCGGCGTGCCGTGCCTTTCGGAGGCCATGCGTAGACATTGCGGCAGTGCTTACACTAGTGTGAAGGTGACGTGCCGCACGAGAAAGATAGTCCGCGCCAGCCGGTAAATCGCGAAATGAAATTACGTATAGAGCTCCGCTCAAATTTCGCATTGGGAGTATCGTAACCGTCGGCGAATTTTTCTTTTATCGTAGTAACATATATACGACAATCAGGTTGGTATAAGAATGTCATTTACGTGAATCTTTCGTCTGCCTGAGCGCTGGATTTTATTAGTTTTAGATAGGTGACAAAGAGCGATTACATACCTCGCGCTAGAATACTGTCAATAGTCGAGAGTATGGCAAATCTCACCTTACAGTTTCCTTGTATCGCTGAATCGAGCGACGTAAACGAGGGAAATTAATTTTTAGTTAATTTTAAAGATACCCTAATTCAGCGCAAGACTACGTACACTTCAAAACATATATTTTTTTTGTAAAACAACAACGAGCAACACACTTAAATATGATTCCTACTCAGAATATTTTAAAGCAATGCCAGACAGAAACACATCATTTGGCCACAAACATGCTCCCGCCGAAATTAACAAAAGAATTCCAAATAGGTCAGAGAAGTGTTCTATATGGCACTGCTAAAGTTCTTACTCATACCATTAAATTTAGCTACCATTGTATGCCGCGTGCAATCCTATAAATATTTTTTATGAGCGAAGTGTGTCTGTTTATGAAAAGAAAGGACGATATAAGTTGCTCCTTTAGTTGTATTGATTACATCTGTTACTAAAGTACATTCCGGCAACATAAGTGTTGTATTTACATTGGTCGAGGTTAGGCGCCTGACTAACTAGCGCGTGATGGAAAGTTTTTTTTTTCTTTTAGGAATTTGAAGCAGAAAAAGAAAACTTATAAGCAAGGTGTCACTGCTAGGTTTTCCCCAGTAAGCGTAAGTGGCGTCAGCAATTTTCGTTAATAGAGGCACTCTCAGGAAATAATTTATAGCATTTATCACAAGGAGGAAGGAAATCGAATATACAATGATGGCTGAATGATGGACAATGGGTTTGCAGAAGCACAGCTGCAGTTTTCTTGCAAGGTGCAGTGTTGAAAGCTTTCAATTAACTTTCTTCAAATATGTGTACCTTGCGGCAAATCCTCCCGCTAAAAAATAGTGGTATAGAACAGAGTACAAATAAAATGAACAATACAAAGAAAAGGTCATGCTACTACGGTCACATGGCCATTAAGAGTGCACAGTGTGCGAAGCATTTTTCTCAAGCTTTCGGGTGACGGCTTTCATCCATTCTGAAGCCACCTTAGCTCACCGTGCGTGTTCACAGCAACCTGGGGACTCTTAAACTTATCTGAATTGCTAATGCACGCTCCCTTGGTTCGGCATTTTCGATTGTCGCTCTGTGACTGATATTGCGCCAGCGTCGGCATCGCTTCGTCTCCCCCGTATTCGCAGACACGCCTTGCGTGTGAAAGTCTGAAAGGCGGGAACAGGAAGCACGGGCAGTCTCGGTGATGGCGTTGCAGCTTGAAGCCATAACAGCCATGACAGCTAGCTGAGGCTCTTCCGTTACCTTGATGGACTGTGCGTGATTTATCGCTATTTTACTGGTAGTTTCTTTCGCTTGAGGATTCAGCTAACGTCGCTAGAGAGTACCATCTCAGTCCTTCGTAGCTGCGCGCACTAGTGTGTCATCCTTTATGCCCCCGGAAGCGAATAAAGAAAAGAACAAAACGCGCCCGGAGAAGAGAGGCTCTATTCCCACTTCTTCGGAAGGACGTATACAAAAGCGCGTGAAATGTGGTAGGTTTCATTGGATACAAAATAAATATGGTGGCTTCTCGGCACAATACATTTGAAGGTGAGAAAGAAAGTGCTGAGGTTTGCAGATGATGATAGGATCACTTCACTTGCTTCCAAATGTCGTTTTCGGGTCGGAACCAAGAGACCAGCAGAAATGCCGAGGAGAGTAGACGCGTGGCTCGTCAAATTAACTTAGAGCACCTAAGTTTACATGGCCACAATAGGGCACCTAACGCGCTGAGTGTGCAGGCATCTGTTTTGATCGAGCAAAGCGGCTATTAGGAGTCCGAGATTTGTGTGTCTGATATCTTAGCACAACAAAGTAAGGAGTAAGCCACCCCAGCAGTCAAAAGAAAGGAGAAAAAAACAGAAACTCCCTAAGGAGGCTAAGGACGGTATCGATGTCGCCAACAATTGTCAGTGCGCTGGCTCAACTAGATCTCTTTCCGGTAGCAGTGACCGCTGCAGGAGTTGCCGAAAGAATGGCGAGCACGTTCGGCTTACTCAGTCTGTCAGGATATTACCTCGTACTGACACTGCAAAAAGGCGCAAGCTTTGTGTCGCGTTTCTCTGATCCGTTATCGCTGTGCCCTCGCTTCGAGCACCGTAAACGCCTCGCAGGCACCTGAGAGTGTCTCGTGCTGCTGTGCCCCAGCAGTCGTGATTTGATTCCTTCATTTTTTCTTACTTTGTTCTTTCTCAAAGTTGCAAATTTATCTTGCTCTTCAGCTAGCGCGTGATCCAGAAAAAAAAAGAACATTGCCCACGAGGTGTTAAATTTGCCGGTATGTGGTTTTACAGTCGAGTTTCTCGCTTCAGAAAAACGCGTAATAGGTAAGTTGAAAACAAAATTCAGTGGCCATTTAGCGAGAAGCGTTAGAGAAATGCGTGAGCATTACGTGAACTGCACTGCGTACCTCATAAATGAAAATAAGTGGATGCCTTTTAGAAAGTTTAGATGCAGGCCGCAGTGAACTGTTTCTTGTTAGTCTTGAAATGTGGGTAAGCTTGCCATAATAGGCCTTGCTACCTATTCTTACAAGCACACCCAGTTATATCCATTGAACTAGAGAACCATATTTTCATCCCTACTGAGAATCATGTTTGCGGAGATGATCATCAAGTTATGGCTTGAGCAGTGGCATAGCCAGAGGAAGGGGGGAACACTGGTCACGTGCCTCGGATGTGTCACAAGCTGTGTTTGTGATATGTTACACATCTGAGTTCGTCTACAGCTTTTTGCTGTTAGCTTCTGCTAGGTTACACAAAAGCTCCATGCTTCATTGTTCACAGTTAAATGAATGCACATATGTGTACTTCATATTGTAATCCAGCTTCACGTGCAGCATAAGCAGAGCATATAGAATTCGACCTCATAAGTTGCACGGGTTCCTTTAAAGGCGGTTTAACTCCTCATGTCATCTCCCCTCATTCTTCATCTAGCGCCACATTTGCGTTATTGTTAGCCACTTGTGCATGCCGAGTGTAGTCTTTATAGTTTTCTTAATTCTACTCGGTATGTTCCCTCTACTTTGGTGGCTGATTTATTTTGTTTTAGATAAGCTAAAGAGACAGAATTCTCTTCAGGAATTATATATCTTGATAACATCAGAAATGAGATGCACACCATTGAGATGAACTCGCATGGCTGTCAGCATCAGTGATAGATTCGTCACCCTTACATTTCCATTATTGAACCAAAAACGCACTTGTTGAGCATTTTGTAAATCTTAATTGACGACTAGAAGAACTGATTCTGAGATAGCTCTATGGCCACTTAACACTTCATGTGTTTCTTGAAGCTGTGCAAGGCTCACAACTTGTGATGTTAGTATCCCGCGAAAGAACGGTAAACGAGCTGAAGGAATAAACTCGTATGCCTGTTTTATGCTCTTGTTCAATAAAAAAAAAAGAAGAGGTGTCTAATAAACAAGTTGAAAGTCAGTGCTCTGTGGGAAACCTTCCCCATTGTGACCTTAGTTATACCTGCCTAATTAAATTTCCTAGTGTGACAAAGTAAGATTAGCATAACAAACACTTCGTGCCATGAATTTTCGGTAATCAACCGTAAGCACGCGCTGGGCTTTCCTAATGTGACTCATCGAACGAACCTTAGTTTGCCTCTGATGGAAGTTACAATATGCAGAGCGGAAACTGACCACCCACACTACTCAAAATCAGATGTGACCGAAACACCAAGAAAACCGAAAAGTATTAGTGACATATTGCTATGGTATAACTATAATCACTTTCTGTAGAGTTGACGTGCATAACTCAGAAGTGACAACTTGCTGTGCTGCGATGGCAGGAGAGATGAAATTCCACTGGCATGCGTTGATACAAAACCTCGTGAATTGCTTCGCTGTCCCTGCATGCTTCGACATTCCGTGGCAAGATCGGGCTCTGTTTATTTACAGCTGGCTAGAGTTTCTCGAGAAGAAAAAAATAAATCTGGCATAATATCAAGTCGCCGAGGTCGCACTCAGTCTATTTACTTTCTCAGAGTTCCTGGTTAAAGCATGTTACGCACGGTAGTGGCAATGTTTGCCGTATACTAGCAAGACACATTATATATGGGTGATAAAGGGGGTCACGCCGTAATCCCTTTTCCAGGGGTCAAACAGCCTTGGCACCCTGGCATCGCGGGGTGCGCCGCTGAATCAACAAAGCAGTGACGTGGAACAGCTGACCTAGAGGCATGCATATATATATATATATATATATATATATATATATATATATATATCCTTAAACATTATTGTTAGAGTCATGCGTTGATAATATACGTCCGCTCTTCGCTACAGTAAGCGATATCCTGCGTCTGACTTGTTTTGGCAGATATGGTTCCCAGTGTCAATTTTCGACTACCAGAAAACTGGGCCAATGAACAACTGACACAAACAAAAATGTAGCACAATATTTCACATTGGTAGAAAGCACTCTCGCATCGATCCAACCGGAAGAAGTTGTTGCTTTTGCTGGCCTCACTAAGTGACACAACGCCCCATCGACCAGGCGAAAACATGGCTGTCACGCCTAATTCCAGAGCACATATTTCTCGAGTACTCATTGCGCTGGCAAAAGAAAAGATCCCTTCGGCAGTCTAAAAAAAATCAGGTTGAAGGACCGGTAGGAAGGAACGCTCGCTCGGGAATGAGAAAAGCATTGCGATGGACTACTTCGGATAATCTGACTGATTGTGCCCTAGTGGCAGCTGCTACAAGTTAGGCGTTTTTTTTTCTTACAGCACAGAAAGTATTGCGAAGCACACCACTAGAAAACAATACCCTTTATACTAACGTATAGACCGCCAAAATGCTGCAGTGCTTCAAGCAAAAATGCGCGTACTGTAAGCGAGTCGAGGACACTACAACCCTGTAGCCTCCACATCACTCTTAGCCTCAGTACATCACCCTGAGTACCTTTGTGTGGAATATGTTCAGACTCCTTCCACAGTTCTTAGGCGATGTGAACTTAGCCTGTGAATGATAGCGTTTAGCAGACTCTCTTCGGCGCACTGTTTCGGAGTTTTGGGGGAGGGCCGGCAAGTACATCGTGCACAGCATGGCTCACAACCTGCTGGCTTCTGTCCTGTGCTGCTTCGCTGTGCGCGCTTTGTTCATCTGTCATGGCTCTACCACGGCCGCTGGATAAAAACACCTTTTTTTTATCCAGCGACCGTGGCTCTACGCTTCTGAATTATGACATACTGAACGACATAATTATAGCTTCTGATTTTCCTGCACTTTTACGGGCAGAAGCGTTGAAGCGGTGCTATTGCCAGTATTTCATGCAGAGTTAGATTCACCTAAAGCCAACTAAATGCTCTTCGCCCTTTCATTCATTGTATTACGTTTTCTACATCAATTAGCTAGGCACTGCTGCTTACTGCTGCTAATTCAGCATTACTGCTTACGGCCACGCACGTAGGTATTAAAACGCACGAACCCGTATGCTTTAGCGCTTCGGTTTACGTAGTTGCTCATTACTGAACCTGAAAGGTGACGAACAAACTGTTAAGCTTATCGTCGCAGGCATGAGCAAATTTGTCGCTGCATCAGCCAGGCGGTTGCAGAATATGTTTGACGCAGCGTTGAGCCAATTAGCCATCGTAGTAAGTATACAGCTGTAGAACCGAGGCAGAGGCGAGCAGCCTTTGCTGTTACGCTTTGAATTATTGCATCAGGAATAATGCCCGCGGTAGGTGCATATACAGTTGTTAGCACAAAAGATACAGACAGAGAGCTTGTATTTTGCGCATATTTCTTGAAATCTCTTGTTCGGCTCTTGCTTTGTATAGAGAATATGCCTTGGGAGACACAATATCTCACTCCACTCTTTAGCGTAGTGGTTTGTATTGTGAAGCACTCGGAGTCTATTCTTCCACGAGTGAATACCTAGAAACCTGAGTGGTTCAATTCGCCTTCGTGTGATGTGATACGCCACCACTAACTCTCCTCCTGAACATACCGGCGCTTGCTTTCTCCCTTAGGATGAGTTGTGTCGTTGAAAGAACGTGAGGCCGCACAGGCCACTAAAATTAGCAGTTAAAGGCTGTCTTTTGGCGGCTGAACTGAAAAAAAAGTTTATATAATAATCAAAAGATGAAGCATGTTTGAACGTTTCTTTTTTATGACAATTATTGTTTCCCGGCTATTGTTTTTGCCCACACGGATGTTGCAGTAGAGAACACAGATAAAATTTTGAGAATCTGTGCTTGCAGCTAGCTTCTTGTGGATGCAGGAAATGACGATCGCTATACCTGGGTGTTCACTAAACGGCCGTTTTTTCAAGCTATAAAATCGTCGATATCCGCTTCTTTATCACTTGAATGAATGACATAATGAATGAATAAAAATATTCAAATAAATAAGTAACTTAAGAAATTAACTAGTGATTATCTTCGCGAACCCTTAGCAGAACTGAAAAAAAAAACTCGAGCGCTTTCACAAAAGCTTGTGCAATGGTTGCCGACGCTGGCACACAGAATGCATGACTGGTGCAAAAACAAAAAAACTCAGTTAATTTGGAAATGTTTACTAATCAGATGCTAGCCATTGGCGACGTTGGGTTCACCATTCGCGAAAGCGGTGGCCAGTGAAAAACAATACTTAAAAGCGAGAACATTTGTAAATTGAGCCCCGACTTCTTTCAAAAAAATATAATATTTTGTAAACGAGGAAATGAACTTTATTTGTCCAGATACTTGAAAGACCTGGACTACTACGCATTCACGGCTGATTTCATGAGCAGGGGGCGGCGTGAAGAATACCGCGGCAACGCCTTAATCGCCCAAATCGCAAATGAGCAGGGAATGATCATGGCCGGTTCCGCCGAAAGAGTGGGCTTGACTCGCCAGCGGCTGGAACGACCTGTTTCACAATGACCATTCAGGAGCGCACACACTGAGCACTCCGGGTGTTCCGAGTGGTCGATATATCGAGGCGCGCAGTTCACCTAATGTCGGCCTATACGCGCGGAGGCGTCTCCGGTACGAGAAAGGCGAAGTGGCTCGGAAAAGCTTCGTCTTTATTTTTTCTCGCTACTCGATAGATTTGTGTATCCCGCAACACATGCATTGTACCAGTGGCAGATTACACACCGCCAACTACCATCCACACTCATCTGTTTTTTTTTTCCTGTGGCCTACTTTCCTGAGCACAAACAACACAAAAGCAACGAAATAAATAAAAGAGAATACAGTTCCCCACTGTGCCTTCCATTACGAGATGCAAGTGACACAAAGAAGCTCGATGTTCTCAGAAATTTTTTTGCGTTGCGCTGCTTTATCGATATCTTTCGATGGAGCCCGAAATTTCACGTAGGTTCCCGTCGCTCTTCGCTGACTCTGCAGAATCCAGGAAAGTGAGAAACAGAGTTGGAGGAAGCGGGGAAACGGCCCTCACCGAAAGCACATCATAGACTAGCGTGTTGCAGCAAGAGAAGCGTATGCAGGAGGGTATTGTTCGCGCCACCTATAGTCACTAGTCTGCTGAATTTCACATCACAAAATACTCGGCGCAAGGACCGCGGCCACACGGATAAGTAGCTCGAACAGCTGATTAGCCATGAAAATTACGGAACGCACCTCGGTATCACATATGCTGGGACAATGTCATTACCCACTAAGGCCTGAATCGGTAACAGAGGCAGATGGCAAACTTGCAATTGCATTTAGATTACACACTGCCCTTCTATGACCGGAAATGTGTAAGGCCACTGAAACGTAGCAAGGAAAGGTGTGTTTCCTTTGTATTTACGAGAAGCCCATATCGGTGGCGGCGTTCATTAAAACGTTTTGTCCTTGAGCCCGTGCAGGTTTCTCAACGCCGTAGCCGTATCTCGCGGGAACGCATTCTATTAAGGTCATAAGAAGTTTACCGCTGGAAGCATGTTTCCTGTGGTTACTGCGTTTCTCGTTGGATAAACACGTCTTGTACTCACATGGTTGATGCTCTCGGTTCGTAACGAATTGAGTGATGGATGAGGATGTTTCGTCCTTGTTGTTCCCGGAAGGGTTGAGCAGCAATTTATTCGTGCAAATATACTCCTTACTTTATTACACCGGGTGGATTCCTGCTCATCCTCATACTGATTATGTCAACCAGAGAGAAAAAACTTACTGACGAACTCGAAATTCACAGAATGCAGCCGGGTGACTCGGAACAATACCCCACCGTTTAAAGTTCGTAAAAATATTGTGCATGTGCTGAGATATGTTCCAAGAGGGGCATTATTCATCATCTATATTATTTAACTCAAAAGCAAATAGGAGTGAGTGAGGCTGTACTTTACAAAATTGCAATTATTTCTGTGAGAGTGCAAAGTCAGTCCCTCGCTTTATATTTGTGCTGAGTTTGGGTGCAGAGCGCTTTCACATAAAAAAAATCAATTCAGAACTTTTTTTTTACATCGCGGAGAAAAATGCGCTAACGACAGTTCATTTTACGCTACGACACAGGGCATTCTAAATGATCGCATTAAACAGAATTTCACAACAATTTCTCTCACCGACTATCTCCAAATTCTTGTCTTTCACTATACCGAGTCGACGCTGAGGAATCTGAACCCGAGCGCATGCGCCCTCTAGTCTCGTACCAAGACATCACAAAACACTACAAGCTAAACCGCAGAACATATGCATCCCTCCCCCCCTCCCCACAAGTCACTACCTAGAGAGCAGGAGCGATTTCTCTGAGCTCTACAGGGTAATACATTCCCCCACCCAACCAGAAATCATTTCATAGCTCCTACACAATTCTCTCCGCAATGACGCTTCTGCGCGGAGCCCGGGTCCCCCAGGCACATAGTGCGGGATTGCAGAGAGGCACCACTCAATCCTCCGAATGCTTACCACACCAACTAGCTTTGGGAGAGAGCCTTAGCCAGCTTCGATCTCGAGGATCAGCAACGGCTGATTGCGAGGGCCCAGGGCGCAGCCCGAGCTCAAGGCATTCAGGAATGAGGACACCTCTCCAAAGCTCTATTTACATAAAAAAGTTGTTTATTCTCTCTCACTCTCATTACACCTATTCATATGCTTCTACTAATTGCATAAAAGTGTTTACGTAGTCTTAAATTACGCAGTCTCCAGAGGTTTGTCAAATATACAGTGGAAAATGCTGTTAACCGTTCCAGGAATGCACTGTTGTAAAAATGTATATATTTACTCGCAGTTTCTATCCGACGCCGTTCGCTCAATAAAACTCTAAATTATACATGCATTTCATTTATTAAGATGTTAGCATTAAGAGTGCCAAATTAGAGAAAAAAAATTATTTGTGTGATGTGTTGGAAACTGGTCACGCGGTCGATATATATATATACGTGGTGTTTCAGACAACACTCAAAAATACTTAAAGGCTGCCTGTGGCAGATAGCACAATTCTAGTTCATGAGCTGGTCTACTCGAAGAGGCGGACATTACTTGCGCAAGAAATTGAAATGCATCATATAATAATTAACAGAAACTCACTAATTAAGTTTTTAACTGATTACCTGATGGCCCATATTGCAATTTACGAATTGTAGCCACGGAGTTCGCAAGGCGGATCCACTTGGAACGAATTCTCGGGATGACACCAGTTCCGAGATATTATTTCCCGAACTTTGCGGAGAAATGCATTGGCGCCCCAGTTAGGTTCTTAACAAAACGTCGTTTTTTGCATTGAAGCACAAAATTAACTGGAACGCCAATGCATTTCTCCGCAAAGTTCGGGAAATAATATCTCGAAACTGGTGTCATCCTGAGAATGAATTATAAGTGGCTCCGTCTTGCGAACTCCACTGCTACCATTTGCAAATTGCAATATGGGGCATCAGGTAATTTGTTACAAAACGTAATTAGTAATATTTTGTTAATTAGTCGATTATGCATTTCTATTTTTTGTGCAACTTGCAACTAATGTCCGCCTCTTCGTGTAGACCAGCTAATCAACTAGAATTGGGCTATCTGCGACAGGCAACCTTAAATAAATTTTGAAAGTGTTCGCTGAAACACCCCATATATATATATATATATATATATATATATATATATATATTTAATGCAACTGACGGTTGTCTCAGTGGCACTTCGCTCATCGAAGAGGCGGGAAGTGTGTTGAGTGAGCTCCTGAACAACACTTCGTAATGTGGTTTACGCGGTTCAAATCACGAATCCCGGTCCTGCAAGAGCTGTAAGATAATGGTACAACGCATTTCCCTCGCATTTACCGCTAAATCGCCATTGAATTTTTCTACAGTTTTTGTGTAGACGCTCATACGTATAAAACAGTGGCGCGAAGAGCGTGAATTTTGTGACGTGTGAACTCCTGAACTGGATGACGACCGACAGAGAGGGGATAGCAAAGACGCTCGTCGAACTTACCGAACCGTCCGTGCGAACCTGGATTTGATTAGCGTACGAAGTCTGAAATAGCTACAACGTGATCTGCTTGAGAGCCGCAAAGGACAGGCTAGCCTTCTTTGCAATTCGTGGAACTGTGAATTACACCGGAGGCTTCTTCAGGCACTACGAAGGAGACCGCTTACATGTTGTGGGTGACGGTGACAGAGTGTAAATGACATAGAGCGCTTCTTAGCCGCAAGTGATCTGAAACACACTGCCTTGGTATCATGGTAAGCGATAAAGATGGTGGTGCAGTGACTCTGGATATAGCGCGAATAGCAGCCCAGAGTGAGTCGACCGCTTTATATGTGGTCAACGGGTGATATCTGGCTATTACATTCGCTGCTACGGTTGAAGAACATCCAGGTAGCATATTCGAACGACAGGGCCTTGAATGCTCTGGAAGACGCGTATGTTAGTGTTGCTAGCATTGGAGAGCACTTGTGTGCCAAATTGCAAGTATCCATATGTAAACCGTCCTCTACAGTTCAAGTATAGATGTCACGGATGTGCCTCACGTTTTACCGGCGAGAAACCTTAGTATGTGGGCGAGAGAGATAAGCCTCTTCTCCAAGTATTCAATCTGAGGATTCCACTAAAGATCTCTGTAGATAATAACGCCTAGTAATCGGGGAGATTTTGTAAACAGAAGTATTTTGTGCTCAATGGAAATGGACTGCCAGGTCATGGCTTTGCGGGTAGAAGCCAATAAGGCGCACTTCGTGATCGAGGTGCTGAGGCCTCGAACATGATGCACATTGATTTTATGGTCGCTGCATTTTGGAGCCGTGCACACACCTGGCGTTCGTCTTCTCTCCTTCCTCTGTGAGTTTTTAATTTGCGCTGCTCTTCTAATAGCTGAGCAAACTTATGTAGAGAGGCATGAGAGCGAGCACAATATACTTGTGAGAGCGAGTATGTATAAATGACGTGGCTCTCAGTCTAAGCATGCCCAGATGAACCAGGAACTCCCTGCTATCGTTTGCTAATGTACTCAACATGTGAGCTTATTCATGACTTGTTCGTTCTGAGCAGTGAAATGACAGAGGACGCTCGCCATACCTATCTCCTTAAATGAAGTTACGGAGAAATGGCCGAAATAATAACGATTGCGAATCGCACCAGATGGTGAGCTAAGGACTGCCAAAAAGTGTCTCCCTGCTGCATGCAATTGATGTTGTGAACCACCGCCCCATATTGACTAAACATCACTCGGTAAAAAAGAACAACCAGTACGCCTTCCACGCACAGATAGCATTTCTCACATTTTCGCGTAAGACTGGATAAGAAAGAAAAGAACTGGACGTCTCAGAGGATTAAGCTTATTAAACACTGCAGTGTACGAAAATTATATTTATACCACTCATTGATACCTAACTAGGGCGCGGAATAGAAAATGTGCTCAGTTATACTTTTTCTTATTTCATTTTCTTATTTCCTACCTTTTCCCATGCACTGTAGATACGAATATGGTCTTGTACTCCTTCAGTATGTCGCGTGTTCGTAGCGCCCGCGCCTCCACTTGGTTTGAAATGACGCCGCGGGCCCGAGACATACCGGACTAATCCTCGTATACGCAGCTGTGTTTCTTCATCATCACTTCTCATTCCTTACATTTCTTTGTCACGCCTCTTATCCCTTAACCTCAATTTATAGTAGAACGCCAGAGTTAGGCTCTCCCGGCTGACCTATCTGACCCTAATGTTATTAGGCCTTCGCCCCTCTTTGCTCCCCCCCCCCCTCCTTTCGTGGCGAACAAGCGTATACACCATGTGGAAGCGCTTTAGTAAGGGCCCGAAAGCTTTATGTAAAATAGTAATTATATCGGAAGCAGGCTTGTTCATTCACGCGTCCACTCTTGTGAGATAAGGCACGTGCGGACTGCATGGGACTGCTATGCCTTTCGCTAGTCTGTGGATCCTATTTTACGCTAGCCTAATGAACAGTCCCACACGTTTGCGACAAGGGAAGTGCAGGAGGAAATTTTCTTTGCGCCAGCAACAGCTTAAAACTTCACTACACCAATCTCAAGCTCAAGGACACAGATGAATGAGAAGAATAAGATGATACCGTAGGGCTCATATTTTCGTTCCTTGCAATCCCATTAGGGCTAAGCTTTTACACGTACACAAACACTCAAGTGGACGCGAGGATGGCTGTCTAGTTAACCCAACTGGTAAAACACCGAATGCGTTATGCGGACGGCGGGGGGTTGGCTCCCACCTGTGGCAAGTTAATTGCCACAGGTCTTCTTTCTGCAGTGTACATAAATATAGGCTGATGATGGTGATGTGGCAAGTTGACTTTTCATGTACTTTTGTGTCCCATTTCCTACAGTTAAATGAAACATAATAATGAAATACGGCATTCCGTGCTCATGCTTTATTGTCTGTTTTCTTCATGAGTGCACGGGATGCGTCATGGGAACGCAATCGTGAACGGGGGAAGAAATATCGCAAGTGCTGCTTAGGTTGGCTCTAAGTGGAAGCATTCTCGAAGGTGTGTTTTCTTGCCTTGATTGTTTTTTGTAGCAATCATTTTTTCCTGCATCCCTGTCCCCCTACTTCCCCCTCTCCCTTTTATTCCTGTAATTTCTTTACTTCCATCCTCTTATTCATTTCCCTCCATTTTAAACTGCCTACTTTCTTTCTCCTATACGTCTACATTTTCTCCAACGTCTCTTCATTGTCTAATGCGATTACTTACTTGCTAATGCTTCATTTACCCAAACTAGCCCTCTCTCTCTCTTCATTCCTTTCACTGTTTTTTTCTGCTACTCTTTAACGACCAATCGCGATCGCAGTTCCTCGAGGGCAGTTTATTTTGCATCACGTTTTTTATCCTTTGTTTTATCCGTTTCGCTGCTTTTCCTTTCTTGGTCAGGAGCGAGCCTAATTACTTCATAACATCCCTCTCCTTTTTGTTTATCCCTTCGCGCTGGATGACCGTCTTCGTTATCTGGGAACAGCAGACGAACCCTTTGAAGCGGCTTTCCGATTATTACTTGGATTTCCTTCCGCCAGTTCTTTTATTCTTATGCTCGTCTTTGTTTTGCCATCCAATCACTTATAATTTCTTTCACTCGCTTTTCAGCGTCGCTTGCGTCTGACCTAGTTGTGGGTACTGTGCACCATGAGTTGAGCCAAGGACCCAAAAAAGTTAATTATGGGGTTTTATGTGCCAAAACCACGATTTGATTATGAGGCACGCCGTAGTGGGGGACTCCGGAAATTTGGACCACCTGAGGTTCTTTAACGTGCACCTAAATCTATGTACGCGGGTAGCCAAGGACACAATATTTGACAAGAGACCTATTGCGTCCAATGTAATCTCGCGTCGTCTCCTTCAGTACTGAACGCTAGGTAAGTATTTGCGTTAGTAACTGGAGACATCAGATATAAGCCATTCGCCATAGCTTACCGTGCGTAATATTGATTTTCATTTTCATTTAATATCATTTTCCTTTAAATCCGATTGTACTGGCGCTGTCATGTCTTGTAGCACATAAGATCACCGAAATAGACCTAAATATTCTCGCGGTTCTGCCGATAACGTAATAGTGCTTATGTACACTCACTTGTCTTCAATGCACTGACCTTCGTAGACCTCTTGCCGCTAGAGGCGCTTGTTGCAAGGAACTAACTACGCTTCTAAAGGCACAAATAATTTACAACTAATGTCCTAGTTGTCTTTTTTACAATGGCAGTTTGAATTGCAGAATTACTTTTCCCGCTTTTGGAACCGCATTTGAACAAAGTTCGGTGAATTTAGCACTCTCCAAGCAAGGCGACAAAAGTACGTGCCGTTCCCCCACCCACGCAGGAGGAGTGTTCTAAACCGCATTTACAGGCCAGCATATCAAAACCGCACCGGACCCGACCTGCGACGCTTGTGATAATGCGCACTGCGCAACTGCAGGCGAACAAAGGACGGAGAGCAACGACGGAGACAGGCACGGTCCTTTCCGGCCTTTGTCCATAGTAAAGTTGTGCACGGCATTGTGGGTGACTCCCTAGCCTGGTCTTACACCTTGCAGTACCTGTGAGACGGTCGAGCAAGGCACAGCGCACCACCTTTTGAGGACATGTGTGGGTCTGGTATAACTACTATGCTGAGTCATTTCCGAGCCACGCTCAGGAGGAACCTGTTCCTCCTGAGCGTGGAACAATTTGCAAATACATTTTTCAAATGTTGTACCCATGTTCAAATGAGTACAAGCGTGCCCCGACCTGGCGTTCGGCTTTCTTCTGGGGTGATGCGCTTGGAAAAGGAGCCTGCACCCTGAATTCCCGTCGAAACCAACGTGAGCACGGAAAAAAGTGATGTCTGGGCCGCTCCCATGGCGGTCATTTCCCATGTGGCGCCCCAAGCACCTATTGAGGTGGGGGCACCTTCGGGTTGAGGTCAAACACCCCTTTCCAAGCGTTGATGTCCCATAATGGCCGAGCACCATGCCGGGAGTGCGCTTGTACCTATTTTACCGGTAGGTACCCGGCGGCAGCACTTGCCTCCCACAGCCGCGGCGGATGCTCGTCTACAAGGCCGTCTGTGGTTGGACAAGAGGCGCCCAGAGACTTTGCAAATACATTTTTTATATTTAAATATTTTATATGTTATATTTTTATTTAACGTTACTGATAAAACGTCCCACCGACTGACTTATTCAGTTACGGTCTTCGTGTACACTGCTGGTGCACTTCGTAGGCCTGTCAAAACATTATTTATTTATTTATTTATTTATTATTTATTTATTTATTATTTATTTATTTATTTATTTATTTATTTATTTATTTATTATTTATTTATTATTTATTTATTTATTTATTTATTTATTTATTTATTTATTTATTTATTTATTTATTATTTATACTGCAGCCCAATATAGGGCTCTAGCAGGAGTGCATGGGAACATCACACATGACTATACATTGCACGATTAAAACATACACATGTACAGAAAAA
This sequence comes from Dermacentor silvarum, assembly GCF_013339745.2. NCBI lineage: Eukaryota > Metazoa > Arthropoda > Arachnida > Ixodida > Ixodidae > Dermacentor > Dermacentor silvarum. The sequence goes on from NC_051164.1 coordinate 57,622,554, forward strand.
TGAAAAAAGAAGCACTTTACATGTTTGCGAGGTGCTTACCGGTGGCAGCTATAAAATATTTTAGTGGTAGTGAACGAATGTTTCCGGGTCTAGAATTCTATAGCTCTATTGTACGTGGAAAAAATAACAATTTGAATGTCTTAGTACAAGCAAAGATAGGTGTTTCATTCAAGGCGTCGGAACTAAGGGTACAACTTGCGCTCGTAAATGTGATTTAGTTACAACCATAAACACCAGAGGCGGAGTTATTAACCCTCTATTGCACAGCGTGCCAAATTTGGCACATAGTGGTTATTCTATTTTTAGGCTATTGCAAGAAAGCCGGACAAAAAAAATATTATCCACCCAAAACAAGGCCCATAGCCTTCCTGATCTTGAAATAAACTTGCACTGCCATCTATTAAAAGCTTTTTAAAGTAGGAACATTTGTTGTCTTGAAAAAAAAACGCTTAAAATTATTTTGGCTAATGGGCTGGGTTTGAACATTCGTTTTTTCGTATGTAAATGTAGGCAACAAGAATTAAAAATTGTATTTGTCTAATTTTAGGGATAAACAGCAAGCAGGAACAAAAAGTTTTTTTTAATGTACGAAACTGGTGGTCTTGCATTGCAAGATGGTATGTGCCATATTTGGCACACTGTGCAAATCTCCGCATGGATGCAGCTGGAGTGTGAGCATGGACTCGCGCACATTTTACCGGTTGACAGGCCTCGACAGAGGATGACTGCTGCTGATATTCCCTCTGGAAGTGAAGATTCGGACCTTTCGGACTGAGATGATGATTATCGAATGGATGAGTAAATAAACCAATTGCGTATAACATTAGCGAAACATAGTAAAGCAGTGTCGACTTTGCGCGCTTTTGTATTTGGCGCCAAAACGGGATCCGATGCAGGTTTTGTTGGCTGGAGGAGCGCTGTGTAGGATGTTCGAGTCGAACAAGTGGGACACTGGCCCGGATTTGACAACAATAGAAAGCGCTGCAAGCGTCCATTTCGCACAAAAAAAATCTACTGTGCGCTGCAGTAAATGCAGTCAACCTGTGCTTGAATTCAGGAAGCAATTGTTCTGTTCTGTTTCACGAGGCAAGATAGCGCGTCCTTCAGTTGGCATTTTCACTTCACCTAATGCGGAAAAGGTTTCTGTGGATTTGCACAATGTGCCATATTTGGCACATACCGATATCTTTATCACCATGTGTCCAATACACGTAATTTTATTCATAATGCTGCCTTTTGATGAAAAATACGATAACACAAAAAAAAAATTTGCACACATGGTATAATAATTCGTGCAGTAGAGGGTTAATTGCGTATAAAAGTTTTAACGCTTCGATGCGATAACGTGAAAGTGAGGGCTCGATGTTCAGAGATTGGTGAGCCTGTGTAGGCGAGAAACTGCGGCTGTAATTTAGGCAAATGAAACAGATAGATTTTACTTTAACATTATTCAGCGAAATTATTTCACTGTTTGCATGGAAACCAGACAACAGATTCTTGAACACGCCATATTAACGTTTTATATAACAACAGTTTAGTATGGCAAGGGGTCTTAGCTAAAGTGTGGCAAAAATAACCTAATTTTTTAGGGCTTTCCCGTTTATGTATTTGATGTGTTTAGACCCAGAAAGATGTTTTGTTAGAATGACTCCTAAGTATTCACATTGAGACGCTCTTTTAAGTCGGATGCCATCCAGAGAATATTCGAACGAGAGGGGGCCCTGTCTATTGGCAAATGACATCACGACTGTTTTACTACAGTTGATGTTGACTTGCCACATTTTGCACCATCATCATCCGTCGGCTCTAAGTGACTTTTCGTTTGGTCACTATTTCAGACCGGTTTGGTTGTGCTTGATTTCATGCCCACCCAACCCCTTTGTCAGCTTACTGACATCTTTCCTGGAACTGTATAGCCATAAATCTATTTGCTGTCTTGGATTCCTCTTGCTACCAGATTAACTGTATTTTTTTGACGGTGTGACGCTCAGTTGCAGACGAATAAGTGCACAGCAGCCATTAATTCTTTTTGAATAGCTGCTGATATTGACGCACTGTATATTAGGCTGCATAGTACATTTACCTTCAGTCTATATTTCGTTCCGAAGGCACATATCTATCTTGGTTTGCCTAGGTTCAGCCACTTGCACATTTCGAGCACCGCATGTTTTGTTGCCCTTAAGGACCTTACTATTGAAGCTTTTCTCTGATAGTGAACGTCACATCATCACTTATTTTGGACATAGAAAGAAGGCCAACGTTATTTGAGTAGTAAATATTCTACGTTGTTTCTTCGACATAATTTCTCTCGGAGATCATCAAGAACATGAATAAACTTGAAAGTGCTGTGCGCCAAGACTTGACGGCTCTCAAAAAGCTTACTTCGCTAGAATTGCCGTTAGTGAAAACATGGTATGCAAGAGCTGCCTTTACCGCCTGCCGAATATTTACTTTCAGCGCAATATTTCAGCTTACGGTGCACTGTGCTTCTATTATCTTGCGGGCAGTCTGGCCGGTCTGCTTCTGTGGTCTTTTTGACGTACACGCAATAGAAACTCTACTTGCGAGTGTAAAAGTGGCATCTATTATTTTCTATATTTCTTACCTAAAATGTCTTGCACTGTGAATACCCTCACTGTTTTCTAATCCAACTGTTTACATCCGAACTCTAGACCAGACGTTGAATGACAAATTATTGTCCGACAAATAACTCCCACGAGATAATACGCTTTGCAAGCTCGTCTCCTGAGAAACAAACACCTCTAGCAGTGTCCATCACTGCTTCGGCGATTATCTTGTCAAAGGCATTTACCAGTCTTATCTGTCTCGGTTCGGGGGTAAAATACGTCCTAAATCATATTACGCGAAATTTTTTTTGCTATATTTCTTCGCAAGTAGTCGTCGTACAAAAACGGGGAAGAAGCACTATTATAGGAAAACAGTCGTAACATTGGGAGACTTTCGTGCCGTTTGAGTATCCACCTCTGGTAAATATTTCTTTTTTTTTATCTGCTTACAGGTCTCTTCTGCTGGGTTAAGATAGAATCATTTTGAAGGGTAATGTGTTTTTCTTAGCCTGAGGCTGCAGAAACTCATTCTTCTCCATAATTTCCAGCTCACTCCTTCCGGAAAGAAAGTTTCCGGGCACTCTTATTGGCTAAGTGAGCACGAACATGGTATCGAGCGGGATTCCAGTATCTAGATATTTTCTTGTCAGCCGTTTCATGTCATATAACGTGGACGGGTATGATCACAATTTCGCATTTTCTTGGTTCTTCAATAAACCTTATCTCGGCGAGCACCGTAAGCAAAGGTTTGAGTAGCTCACCCCACCTCGTTACATACATAAGTTACATACGTGAACCCAAGCCTTTATTTCGCAGGGACAACATCGTTGCGTTCCTTATTACATCAGGCGCGTATACTATCACGTAGAACTGAAGCACAAACCAAAGAAAAGCAAATGCATATTTTCTTCGTCTATATAGACCAGTGCACGTGGAACGTTTGCAATTTAATCACAAATGCTTAGCATTTATGTTGGCGCTAAAACACAGTTAGCTTCACGTCCCGATCACATATGTCTCGGTTTAATGTTTCTAGCGTAAAAGGCATCCAGCGTCGTTTCCGACAGCATCTCGAACCGGGGTGATACTAGGTCCCACTATAAATCGAAATGAGATTTGCAGCCTGCATCCTACATATCCTGTTATGAATCATCAGTAGTTTTATTGGATGAGCGAACTTATTTTTCCTGATAGCACAAAGCTTTCGCTACCGGCCACCTGATTTACAAAGGCAGGGCGCTATTTTCGCCAAGCTGCAATAATTTACGAATCGTGCAATCGTATATATCATTGTTTCTACTGTTAGCACACACATATGTAAAATGACGTGCATGAACCCACAAATGCGGGTGCCCCAAAAGATTATACTAATTGTTGAGCAGGGGTCAACAACTAGTGTATTCATATATATATATATATATATATATATATATATATATATATATACCATCTACTACACCAATTCTTGCAAGGTAATGTTGAGTCAGTCAAAAGAAGGAGCACCGAACCTGCTTTAAACACAGAGGAAAGCCAACTCCCTAATTGCGAAAACACAAGCCCATCCAGCTGCAGACGTACAATAGCTTGCAATAAATGCCCATGAAATAATTTCTAGAACGCCGTATAAGGACTGTCCGTATATCTTGTAGAGAAAACGAAAAACACGGCAAGGCTAAGGAGGATTAGTTTTCCATACAGGGTACTTGCAGCAATAGTTTTACGTGACAGATGTCTTAATTTCAGATACAGTTGCTTCTTTAGTGGCTTAACAGTTAGTCCGTAATCTAATGCTTGGTTTAATAGGTCATCCATTCACGCATTATGCTTCACTGCCCGAAGCAACGCGCGGATTAGGATAAATGCCATAGTGCGCGGTTCCTGATAAATTTTCACCCCGCGCATTTTTTAACGTGCACCAGAAACACAGGTACATGGCAGTTTTCGTACTGACTTCCCACCATAATGCGGCCACCATGGCTAGAACTGGATCCCGCAACCTCGTATTAGGCAGCACAACACCGCATCCCGTGAACCATAGCTGTTGGTATTCCCCCATTCAGCTGTTCTCAGATGTTACCAATTAAAGCACAAGTGGCATAACGCCCGTTCTTACGTGACTGCTAAGTGCATCTCCGAGTTCCTGCTTTGCTGGACGCTTCTGCTGGCTTTTGAGTCAGATACAAAGTGAACCTAGAAATCGATCTGAAAAAATAATTCACCGAAGATTACTATACTCCGTAATGAGCTCAGCCGTTTAGGTGTTATGAATTCCCGATGTATTATTGTGACAAAGACTGATTCTGAACGACAGGGTCCTCTCGGCAACGGCGCTGAGCCTCTGCTCCGGCAGCTCGTTTAGCAGCAACGGCAGACGTAGCGTTTCTACCGGTTACGTCGCTCATTGTTCAGAACCAAGGCGTGAACACTGTAATGCTTGGCTCGCGCGGAGCGCATTCTCTAGCGGCGGCGGCGCAGGCGAACGCTTGCGCGGGGGTCCGGACTCTGAAGCCCGCACAAGCACTTTGTTCCATATATGGTTTTGAAAGGTGAACGCACTCTCCGCATGCCTCCTCACCTCCTCCTCACCCTTTCGCCATACTCTCCTTTTCCGATTTCCTCCTCATCCGTCGCCTGCACCTTCCTCCTCCACTTTTCCGCTCGCGCTCTCATCGCTAAGGCTGTTTTTCATCCCCCGATGCGCTTCGCTTTCGCTGTTCCAAATTTAGGATTCTGGATACTTTTTTGTTGGTACTCTGGTCACTGTGCTCGTTTGCTCGGTTACGCCGACGCCGACGCTCAGCGTATAGGAACGGGCGGCTAAGAGCGGCGTTCTAAAAGGAAATGAAGCGTCACTCACAAAGTTTTGAAGCGTAATGTTCTTTTTATGATAATGTTCGACCACACGTTACCGCATGCAGGCGTCGGGTGCTAGACCATTAGATTTGCTGCTTCAGTTTCTCACTGGGCACGTTCTTACTTAGAAACATTCTGTCCTCTGCAAAATAGACGCTTCTGTCATCTTGCAACTATCACTTTAGCATGAATATTCACGACTGTATTCGAGCAGATTCGTAGTATACCGCCATGGCAGAAATAATTAAAAGACAGGTTCCATAACGTAATAGAAGAAGATGGCCGATTCACACAGTTCTCTATTAGGAACGTATCCTTGCATCATATAGTTTTTAAAGAAATCTACGACAAACTTGATTTATGTCAGCTCAGAGAACACGTTACTTTAAGAATACACATTTAGGAATGGAGTACTTTAGCACAATTTTCGGGCAAATTCAGACGAGGGTGGAGTAAAGCAATCTGTACTGACCACCGTTATTTAATAAAATGCGTTTTTGTACAACGTGATTTCTACAACATTTACCATAAATACGCAGCAGTACGCAAGGATTCCACAAAATAAACTAGTTGCTGTCCACAGAGTACCAACCAAAAAGATCCCGGATCCTAAATTTGGAAGAGATAAATAAGTTGATTAAAGGCTATGATGAACTGCAACCAGCCGTTTAGAAATGGCCTTCTCCTGCGTTAACCTATTAACGTACAATGAAATGTTAAGGGATAGCTTTCGTGATCAACATGCAGTGATCTAATAAAGAGCTCAACAACTTCGCGATTAAACAGCCTCATAATTGCAAGTGTCAGATGTTTCGAAGACAGCTGGAGGCTATGGAGTTTGATTCGGAAATTTGGACCACCTGGGGTTCTTTAACGTGCACATAAATCTAAGTACGCGGGTAGCCACTTATATGAGTTGGTGTGGAGAATTCCTCTGATAAAATGCCTGCAGGTGAACAGCAGGAGCCATCTGACAGCGCTATTACGAGGCACTGCCAATTTACCAATGGTTAGTAACGCTAACTTTTGTTAGCTAACAATAACTCAGCATGACGAAAGAGAGCTAACAAAGTCGAAAGGAAGCTATTGAACCGCGTAACAATCGGCAAGAAGAAAAAAAAATTGGACCCCTCTCCCCCATAAAGGCAAGAGATAAAAGCGCAACAAAATGAATCAGGTAGCAAAAAGGTAAACGTAGTTTTCGTTTCGAATAGAAATAAACGAGTTGGGCAGACGTTGCAGTATGTGGAATGCTGATGAATTGGAGCAATAGAAGTGTCGCAAGAGAACGGAAACAGACAGGATCTAAACAATACGGGAAACGGTAATAAGAAATATTCAGCGATAAAGTGATTTTGGTTGGTGCCGAGCCTAGTGAAATTAATTAGCTGTGAGAAGTTTTCGTATTGGAGAAAAGTTTAGAAAGGTGCACAATGAATTGAAGATATTGATTAGTAGGGTAACAATGATAGTGACGCGTAAGTAAAATCGGGAATTCTGAACATTGGCTCATCGTCCGAGCCTGCTTCTTCCCCGATGGCACACATTACTTTGTGTACGTTCATATATATTTATTATAGAATAACAATTTGTGCTGACCAGGATGCATTGACATGCGTGAACACCTATAGACCACCGAGATAAGAGGTTCTGATAAAAGGCATCTATATTCTTGCTCGCGAAATTATGTTTGTTTTGATCTTCTGCAGTCACAGGGTGTAATTCTTCGTGTGTTCATATGGTCGGACGTCCTTTCAACACTTTGCGCATTTGTAAACGACAGGTTCAGAAAACATGACGGCAAGGCCTAATATTTCACACTGTCCCCCGTTGCCTTTTTGCGACCGTATTCGCTTAGTGGCAGGGAGCACGAAAAGCCCCCAAAAAATGCAAGGATCAGTGAACGAATGAGCAATGAATGACTAAGCAATGCCCTACTTTTAACACACCTGTAAGAACAAGGCCATTCCAAATATTTCTACCAAAAAATTTTCTTCGACCACATTTTGGAGCCTGCTCTCCAGACTTATAATTGAATGGCCAATCTCCAGGCTTCGGCCTCTAATCGATTGCTTCTGAATTCCCTAACTCTTTGCTCAACGATATCCCGCGAGCCGCGACCCCCATTCATGCTTGTTCCCGACGCATTCTTCCCAAAAACCAATTTCACTTGATTTTATCGCCCTACTGACAGTGTTCGAGCGCCGATGTCTTTTTAAAAATCTTTTCTGAGATTCCTCAGAGCGAATGAAAAAAAATAATAAGGATGGAGAGATTGTTATGATCTAGAGCTTCTAATTCAGCAGCCATCATATTACACTCGACTTGCAAGTAACCTGCTGGTTTTAATTGTTTGCTAAGTGCAGTTCGGACATAAAAAAATCTAAACTTTTTGTTAATTTCATTATCACAATGTCTAGCTGCAGCAGCGTTTACTGATGGCGAGCCTCCTGAAATGCTTGAACACGCTAGTTTGAGGTAATTGTAGGGTTTACATATGTCCCAAAACTGCACCCTTGGTTATAAGGCACATCGTTTTGGCGGACACCGGAGTAATCCTGAAGCAAAAGTTTTTTTTTTTTTTTACCTGCAGGGAAAGTACGGAAAGCAAGTGATTTCGCGATCCGCCTCTACTGGAATGTGGCCACAGCTGCCAAGTTTCGAACCTGTCACCTTGTGTATAGCAGCGCAGAGAAGTAACCACGGAGCCACATTTAAAATGGTCAATGCATGGTCAACGCTGCGCCATGCAATGCTAAGTTAGCGCTTCGCTCTTTGGGGCTATAAAATGTATTTTATTAAAAGGTACGGATGATGTGCAGGAAGTATATGTTTTATATCTACAGACGTTGCAGCCACGCCTGACTTAGTGTAGTCATGAAATCTACATATGTGCCACTGACGGTTTTCTTGTCCCATGATTTGCTCACAGAAGCCAAACCAAAGACGCCAGACACCGGCTCAACGAAACTCTTCATCGAACACTGTGAATGACGGTCGTGCAGCGTAAACAGCGATTACAATATCAAGAACTGACAGTGCTTTGGAAAGGCGAAGGGATTCATGGCGCACAGGTATAACGTAAAACTAATCCAATCTCTTTTTTTTCTCAATCCACCATTAGCCCTCTGTAATATGTCACAATGGTTAAGGTCCAGCCTATATGTTCGGGCACCACGCCAATATATATCGCAGAGCCCGAGCCGTTTTCACTTATCGCAGAGGGCTAATGGCCGATTTGGAGTAAAACGAGATTGGAATAGTTTTACATTAGACAGGCCCAGGTTAGCATCAGTTTTCCAACGAACCTTTCTAATCACGTCTTTAGCTATGGGATAGGAGACGTTCCCGGAAAGCACCTCAATGCCCCGCACAATGCGCAATTAGTTTAATAAAAGCGCTTTCGGCAGCCAGGCCGATGGATGTTAGAGGATGCAGCGGTCTGCGTTATCTCCAGCGGCCCATCTGTCGCGGCATGCATGGTGCGTGTTAGATAGAGCCCTGTCACCGCTAAGATTAGCGCTACAGCTGAGGCGTAAAGCGGCCGGTTTAAACTATGAGATTTATTGAACCAGTTTACTGAAGTACCCTGTTCCATAAGCTCATGAGATGCTGTTCTGTATCCGAAGCGTAGAAACAAAGTACTGACAGCTACAGCACAAGTCGGCGTCTGATTTCGTCAAGCACTGAGTAAGTTTGAAGAACGAGACTATCCAGATGGTAATAGGATTGTTAAAATCAGAAGAAATGTTTTCTGAGTTAGCCAGGCCATTCCGTGTCGATGATTGAATACCCCAGTATAAAAATTATATAGATCCAACGCCCAGTTTAGCATCTATCTGAAGTGCAGCTTTTGTGATGCGGTTCACTAAATGCCATAAAGTGGACCATTTAATTTTTGGTTCTTAGGCGTGAAACAACTACAACAACAAATAAAATAAACTAGAGCGCCCATGTCGCTGCTCTCGAACATCAGTGCTACGCAACTTAACAACTCATATGTACATTTATTTCTAAATTTTTCGTACTTATTTTAAATGTACGATCCCCTTATTTGCGAATCTCCCGTTGTGAATATGGGCCCCAGTATAGAAATCATCATCATCACCAACACGCAGCGATGATCTCAAAGAGCTAGTTGGAATCGGTGCAATAGAAGTGCACGTTCATTGGCGGCCTAGTGGTTATGTAAGTAAGTGGGGGAGAAATATTTGCTTTATCAAAGAAAATGCGCTCTTGTTGACGTATATTTGGCGCAATGACGTACTTCAGTGCCATTTGTTTTATTTTTGAGCAAGTCCTTACAGAAATAACGGTAGCAGACTAGACACCTATAAGCGTAGTAAAGATGGTAGCGCTCTCCTGCCTGTGAGCTACTGGGTGAGACAGCAGCGGCAGCAACAACCCAGCCAGCAGCATCTCACTTCTTCATCCTCATCCCCAGCAAGCGAGAAAAAAGTAAAATTTAAACAAAAAGTATTGTTGGACTTCAGCTCGTATCCTCTGTCTCTGAAGTCCTTTTTATGGCAGCAGCAGGCTCTCGTAACCTTACCCTCCATTTTCTAAATAACAACTTAAGGTTTCAGACATCGTTGTCCTCGCAAAATACAATACAGCGTGCTGCGACCTCGATTCGGAAACACCACCAATCCTAAAGCCCGTGTAAACATCAATAGCTTACACCAATTACCAAAAGCGAAGGGTTGTGCCATAGCGCCGTCGCTTGTGCAATTTGCACGCAGATTGCCGAAGTGACATGAGTTTGAATCCTGCTGGCAGTATGTAGGCAAAGTATTAGAGTGGTCAAGCGTTCATGTGGTTGCGTACGACTACTTTTCTTACGTTATTATGTAGCACCTATGTTCTAAAGCAATGGTACCGTTTAATATCATGCTTTCTCATTGCGCTCTTGCTGACGTATATTTGTCGCAAAGGCGCACTCACTCATTGCCAGATTTAGGCCCCTCTACAGCCATGGTGCATCTTAGACTTCATTATTCATTTTTAACTCATTGTATTATGTGTGTGGCGCTCTTTTGGCCAGAACTGCCCCTTGCGCCATTAAAACAAAATAATCAATCAATCAATCCATCAGCGTTACCGTATCGGGCAGCACAGGGGTACACTCTTGTGAGAACGGTGGGAAAAGACCGAGCGTGCCGAAACCTATTTGTCGAAGATTCCCGAATTGAGTCGGGAGAGTTCGATGCGATCCCAAGGTGTAAAGAAACACCACAGGTTTGTTTCACCGGAAAAGCCATCTCCTATGAAAAGCTTACCGATGCTGAGCATTTTGCTAGGGCGATAGCGAGATCGGAGGCATTATCTTATACTGCCACTTTGCGGACTCTCATCAGCTCCGATAAGTGCAATTCAGTCACTGCAGACAATGCAGACTCATGATTTCCCATGCTTCTAGGAAGGAGGCCTTCCGAAATGTTTACCGCGAACTGTTAGCTCTATGTTGTTCCTCTTTATTCTAATTTTAGTACGCCTTTGTCACTTTCTGCCGGATGTCATGCTAAGTGCAACGTAATCTAGAAAAGTGCAGTACCGAGGAAAATTCTGGATACCACACCATCGGCGAAAAACAAAATGTCTTCTACTATAGAGCAGTATAACTTGGAATTGGCCTCGATGGTGTTCCTTGGTCGAAGAGGCGCAGGTAAGCTGTATCCAACGAACCTCGCATCGCATCCAACGAACCTCCATCGCATCCTGCTTGCTAGTCAGCAAAAAAAAAAAGAAAAGAAATCGCAGCATCTGCGGCCCTCATACATTTCTCACCAATGTAAATGCCACAACCGTACATAATAAGGGTACTCAGAATAGTAATATTATTCTGTGGGCGAATCTCTATGACCGATCCCGCACGCCTCCAAGGGACGGCGGCGGTAAAGGACAATGCGCAAATGCCTACTCTTGGCCTGATATTTATGATCGCTGCTCCAGGTTACATTTAAAAGCAGTTTCCAGACCGGGCAATCTACAGGTGTTTAAGGAATATATCGTCATTTTAAAGACGAGAATGCGGGCGCATAACTTCAGCACTCGTATGTCGATTTGCAAACGAGACAAATGAAACTGTCTTTGAGGCATTTTAAATAAGACAGCACATGACGACGGCTTGTTTTCAACCCAGAGCGCGGTGGAAACATTGACAATGTTTTGATGTATGCCGCTTCACCACTCGCCGAGCCTGGCGCAGGTGAAGCCAGAGGAAATGCGGAGTCGAGCGGCAGTTTGTCCAATAAGTAGGGCGTATGCGCACATACGAGTTGGAGCGGACAGTGCGGTCGGCTAACCTTGCGGTCATCACTGTTTTAAGGCGGAAGCCTTGTATGCCACATATAACGAAGAATACGGCGTCCGGTGTTAACATTGGATGGCAAGAAAACTCATGTGACCAAGTGATCACCTCACGTTACCGGCACTGGACCTTCTGCGGTCCGCACTGCAAAATCCCACGGTGAACAGCCATGGCGTCGGTTGGACGCCGTGGCCCTCACCCCAAAAAAACCGACCTCGCCCACTCCCAAAATTGGATTAAGGTGGATTAAGAGATATTAAAGTGAATTAAGGTGGATTAGGGTAGATTAAAGTTTATTAAAATGTATTCAAGTGGATTAAGGTGGATTTAAGTAGATTATGGTAGGTTGAGGTTGGTACAAATTAGAGCAAGGTGGATTAAGGTTGAGGTTGATTTTAAGCTGATAACTTAGACATGTCCTCATGCTTTCACATTCATATCAAGTAAATGTGCTTAAGTGAGTGTCAACTTCTCGTTGTTTTCCGCATTTTAGCATGTGTCGTTTCCTCGTCACGTCCGGTAAGAGCTTTTACTGATATCTGAACCCGTATGCAACATTCTTTTTCCTGCACATAGTGGTTTTCAGTCACCAGGGTATTGAGCGCGGCCACGGATGACCTATTGTGAACATCTTTTCAAGAGACTGCTTCAGCATGCATTGGAAGCTTACAGCGCAACAGGTATGCGATGTGGGAGAGAAAAAAAAGCAGAAATGCCGAACATGCGTGCACCCGAAATGCCACTGCGAAATTTAGAAGTGCTGACTATCTTTTCAAGAGACTGCTTCAGCATGCTTTGGAAGCTTACAGCGCAACAGGTATGTGTTGTAGAAGAGAAAAAAAAAAGTGCCGAACATCCGTGAACGTGAAATGCCACTGCAAAGTTGAGACGCGCTGACTTCCGGGCAAGGACGCTTACTTCCGGTGGCTTCAGTCGAGGGCGCTCCGTGCGCTATGCGGCCCATTATAGTATCAGAGGATCAAAAATTCAAAAGTGAACCCAAAAGTGTCTGTCCACAAATGATCATTATCACCTCCATCCCAATCGTTATTTGACAAGCATATACATCAGATATTCTTCTTCGGTGATCATTTTTCACCAACCAACTACAGTTACGATGTTATTTCTCGGCGAAAGTGCTGCATTGAAGTATCGCAACCACGAAGTAGGATAGGCAAGAGCACTGACATAACTATCTTGCAATACATCTGCTGCGGGAAACTATTCCAAGAGCAGGACGTTGCCCAACGTTCCGCCGTGCTCGGCTGCCTCCGCTTGCCTCCTCTCTTTCCCTTTCCATTCCGAAGCGCTCTCTTCCTTTTCTCTCTTCCCTGGTTGCGGATAATAAAATTACACGCCACCTTGCCATCAAGTCATGAATTAATTACGTCGAAAATTTCAGAACCAACTAAAGTTGAGTCACGCACATCCAAGCTTTCTTGCTCGTGTCACCCCGTGAAACGCGATGTAATCGCGGTGCGCTGTTCGCTTGCAAATGCGACTGGAGAGTGCGCAACCACGCGTGCTGTCGATAAAACGGCGAAATGCGAACAATAGAAACCAAATAATAGCTAGAGGGCGTGCAGGAAAGTGAAGCAGGAAATCTCATGGTATGCATGTCCATGTGATTGTACTTGTGCGGGACTCTGACGGTGCAGGCTATTTCACTTGTGATTTTATTGCATTTATATCATGTGTTCCTTTGAGGTACCAATGTTGCTGTCACATAGGAAACAGTCGTACACAATGGGTTGGTATAGACACTGATGAAACCAGATGCGCGAAAAACTTATCTCGATGGATTTTAGGTGACTATTTAGTTCCGCGCACGCAGTAAGATAGCTAGTGGTAGAATAAGGTGGAGGTATTCTCCTTTGTGAGAAAACAGCTATCGTAATGCTGGATATCTAGGGCTAATTTCAACCGCGAATGATGAACAAGCTGCCAGGTACCATGCACCACTTACTAAGAAAAATTCTAGTGCGTAAACTTAGCGCCTTTCTTTCGGTCGTTCCTTCACGAAGAAGCTGTACTTACTACGGGAAGGCGATCAAAATTCGTTTGCGGCAACGTGTTCTGCTGAGTTTTTCGTAGTTATGCGCGCTGGAATCGAGGCATATGTGCGATGCGGCCACGAGCAAGCGCATAGAGCGCCGCGCATATCAAAACGGCAAGCGGGCGCACTTTATCATTTTGAGCTGTTGGTCAAGCATACAGCCGACTTATCATCCTCACCACAAGACGAGTCCCCGCAGCTGGCCGCCGCTGACAGCGCTCCAGACGAGGGCAATTAAATCCAGCGCCATCTGAGATCCCCGTCACAAAATCACGCTCGCGCTGGACACTACTTGGAACGCCTTATCAGGCGAGTCGGCACACCTGTCTGTGCTGCCTGGTCCTCATCGCAAGTTCGCAAATTGTCGAAAATTCCACCGTGTACTCCAGCTGACGTTAGCAAAGCTGTTCAACGAAAAAAATTATTTAAAAACACAGGGTAATATACAGTTACAAGACCTAGAGTGTTCCGAAGTCAGAGGTCTGGCGACCGAACACTGTATGTCTTGAAATTTTATCTTGCACCATCTCCTTTTAATCTTTTTGTTGTTGTTTCACTGCTTGGCTAACGTTAGCTGGAACACCCTATACAGCGTCGGAGCGTTGTATTTGGAGATTTCATGCGCGACGTGAATAGTCTGGTATGACATAACCGAATAAGTCAAGCAGGCAAGGTAACTTTATGTCACCACCCTGTTTCAAAGGAGATGCCAATAAATCAACATCGTCATTATCATTACCATCGTATCGTGCGACTTGCCACAACTTGACATGCGTGCCGCGTAGCACTGATTCGTGAAAATTGCGCATTGCAGTTGCGTTGCATTCCACCAAGACTCCCGACATGTAGCGGTTGCACGTAGCAGTTGCACGTAGCAGTTGCACGTAGCAGTTGTATGTAGCAGTTGCATGTTGCACGCATTGTACCACGCCAACTCAAAGAGGCTAGGTTACCATTTGTCAACGTCTCGTTTCAAAGGGGATGCAAATAAATGGTGGTGATCATCATTATATGAAGCATCATATCGTGCCACGAGGCAAGGGACGTCACATGTGCGCCGCGTAGTCTCGATACCTGTGTTTACTCTTCGGTACACGTTATGGAGTCTCTTCGCACGGTGCGAGCTCTCTAGTACATGCTGCCGAAACTGGAGCTCCTATGGAAGCGCTCCTCCCACTTACGCTGTGACTGTGCAGCGTTTTCCGCGCAGACCTGTGACTTTTCTCCTATGTCTTGCACAACACGGAGAAATCATTTCCCAATCCCGCCGTTTTCTTTCACTATTGGCGTTCCTGTCAAAGCTTCCCAAGACTATCTAGGCCTCATAACGCGGCATAGCGCAATAACGTCCACGTGATTTGAGTATCGACGAAAACGAGCCATAGCTGAACGAAAAAAAAAATCAAGTTCCGTTAGAAAGAAAAGTCCAACTGCCAAACTTTCTGCGCAATAGGGACTGCGAAAATGTGGTGTAGAAAAAGAAAAAAAAAAGGAACGCACCACGTAATGAAGGCGGAGCTGTGGGCTGCGTCATCAATGGCCCTTCGCCTCTTGGGGCTGGCGGCCCTTTAGCCGGGTGACGAGATCCAGGTGCGAAAGACACGTGCGCTTTGGGGAAATTGGAGGATGGAACGAGATCCGAGAAGAAAGGCTATTGACGGGGATGTCCACCGCAAAACTCGTCTAAGAAAGCACGGGGAGACGTGCGTTAGTGCCTTTTTTTTTTGTCCCTCACAATGCTGCCAATGAGTCTTTGTGGGCAGGAGACGAGGTTCGTTAGGCGTTCCCACCATGCCAGTGGCCTCGCACACAAAAAGACCAACTTCTGCCATCACCTCGGGCACGGTGCCTCTTGAAGACGCGAGAATTGAATGGCACTCGGCGCCTGAACATCGCCAGCGGCGGAAGAGTTCTGGAGAGATTGGCGCACGTGTGGGGGCAGATTGTGTAGATAGGGTGGTTGTGGTAGACGAGATCAAATTTGTAAGTGCGTTCGTGAAGTGCTTGGCGGGGTAATCGAAACTTAAACAATGTTCGCTCCCAAGCGCAATCGGGCGGGAGAATGCGCTGTGTAGCCACAAGTAACACTGATGATGCTTTCTTTTAAGCACACTAGAACGAGACGAGTAACCGTGAAAGCAGCGAGTGCCGTGTTAATGATGCAGCCTTAGTACACTCATCTGTACCTTGCGGGAGATCAGCGCCAGGAGCTGCAAGACAGGACAACTTCACTTGCGTCGTGGGAAGCTTGAAAGATGAAGGTTACTCTAGACGACGCCTGGAGCATGCCGGCCAGTACTTCGGCACCAGGAGTTCACCTCATCGTTAATGAAAAAAAAATGACGGTACTTAATGGATTACTGAAGGCGCAGAGTTTTCAATTCTACCCAAAACTAATGCACTCATTCGGCAGAATTTTGAGTTTTTGATAATAATTTTCAAGTGACTCTTTACATAAGAATGAACATGATGGGGAGAGACGCAAGCGAGTGCGATAGAAACACAAAGACTCATCATGTATTCGAACTCATGACTGTTCAGAAGTAATTGTTGGGCTTATATGGCTCCGTAGACCATAAAATTATGGTTGCTCAGCGCGAACAAGGATAGACGATAGTGAAGAAGGGGCGCGCAACAAGGGAAGCGCCACAATATTGGGTGACATTGACCGACAACCATCTGCATACCAAGCACGAGCTGGGACACAACATCTCATTTTCATGCTTTCCAGTGGTTGAGACATGAGAACTTTCAAAAACGGAAAAGTATTCGTCTTGGTTAAAATAAAATTACATTTCAATTACTTTTGAAAACACACGCCGCCAGCATACTGTGATATAAAGTGATTTCTTTTCAGTTGAGGTGTTTTAGAGACCACACGGAGCAATATCGCCGTTCGGCCTGGTAGTGTGCATTACCTGAAAAGACGCCGCCTTTACTTGCTGTACAAGTTATTATGCATAGAGAATAAAGTATATTCACCTATCGAAGTGTTAACTAATCATTTTACCGTGCATGTTGGACATGCGGAATTAAAGCAGAACAGTAAAAGATAATGGCTGCTCAGCAAATATACTAGGACAAGCAACGATTTCTAGACAACTGTCCTTAGAATTGCTATGAACTACATTGACGTTAAGGTTAACAGTTCTCCAATATCGGTCTTGACAATAGAGACACCCGCCGTGGTTTATTAATGGATTTGGTGTTGCGCGGCTTAGTGTGAGGTCGCGGCATAAAATCACATCCGCGGCGGCCGTTTTTCCATGAGGGCGAAATGCAGAAACGCCTGTGTACCATGCATTGAGTGCGCGCTGAAGAACCTAGGTCATCGAAAGTGTTCCGGAGTCCCCCCATACTGTGTGCCTCATAATAAGGTCATGGTTTCGGCATGTAAAACCCCAGAATTTAGCTAATACTAGGGTTAATTTTTAAGGAAACAGTAATGTATTTTTTAGCAGATTTGAGACACAACTATTCCGTGTTTGGTTGATAGCATTTCTCCTAAGCAGACATTACTTCACTGCGTATTGGTTTCGTTCTTGCATTTGTAGCCTGTGCTAAAAAGCGAATGTACAAAACAAATTGTGGATTTAAGGCAGTGTGAAACTGGTGGACTCGAAGCTTCGTTGTATTTGATGCTGAATAATAATAAGAATCCTACATACGTATTGTCACGTTCTAAGTAGGAAACGAGAAACCTGGGGTACACCTCGGATAACACGACTTTATATAAGCAGTCAATGCGACGTCGTTGGCGTCTTTGTTTTTCCGCCAGTGCGCTACTTCAGCGCCGTTTTCGTGGCCTGGCACATACCCGGCGACAGCGATATAGGATGTGGCATTTGCCCCTCCTTCGAAAAAAAAAAACGATATCGTCCCGATGCGCTGAGGTCCGAAGGCAGTGCAGAGAAGGTGCAAGGTTGATGTCAGGAGGAGAGGTATGGCTTCATCCGAAGCACGTGCACAACCTCGGGCAGATGCCACCGGCGTTTGGAGCAGTAAGGACTGTCGGGAACAGCTTCATAATTCAGATCACTGATGCGGCGCACAGCTGTGTACGGTCCCAGGTATCTCCGCAGGAGCTTCTCAGATAGCCCCCCGCCGACGAATACGGGTCCAGACCAACACCCGATTGCCGATGTTGTACATGAGGGCCAGGTCTGTGCTGAAGATTGTAGCGTATGGCATCGTAGCCCTGTTGTTCTTGAATTCGCAAACGCGCAAGCGGCCTGGCTTCCTCTGCGCCCTGCGTAAACTCTTCGGCACCGCACTCATCTCATCGTCACCGCACTCGTGTGGGAGCATCGCGTCCAACATTGTGATAACTTCCCGCCCGTAAACTAGGCTGAAAGTGTAACGCGTGTTGTCTCTTAGGGAGCCGGGCTGTACGCGAATGTTGCATAGGGTAAAATCTCGGCCCACTTCTTGTGGTCGACGTTGATGTACATACTCATCGTGTCTGCCAGGGTCTTATTGAAAAGTTCTGTCAGCCCATTGATTTGGGGGTGATAAGCGGCTGTTTTTCGGTAAGTGGTACCACTCAGTCTCAAAACAGTATCGAGAAGCGCAGCCGTGAACGCGGTACCTCTGTCTGTTATCGCCGCTACCGGAGTGCCATGCCTTAGGAGGACAGTTTCGATGAAAAATCGTGCTGCTTTGGCTGCTGTTCCCCGTTGGAGAGCACCTGTTTCGGCGTATCGACTGAGCAACAAAGCAAATCTTAAGCCCAGGAACATTTGTTTACTTACGCACTGTAACCAAAATCCACTCCGCAGGTGGCGATAATATCAGAAGAAATTCGCTGAATTTTCAATCAGCCACTGCCCAGGCACATTCTATAAATCCCAAGAGTGCTAAAATGCATGCGCTGTGCATATCAGCAATCTTTATCCGCAGGGAAGGCGAGCAATCTTCTAACCATGATTTCCAAAACTTACTACTTTAACGGTAATAAACTGTAGTTGCTTTCTTCTTCCGCGTATTTATTTGTAGGTAGCGCAGACTTGGAATGTAATATATGACACTGGAATGTCTTCCAATATCTGAAGCTCACGAGGAAAAAAATTGATAAATTTGATAAGACACCCAGTGGTATTCCATAAAAAAAGCAATAGAGCCTAGAGCACTAAAGCCTCAAAACGAGTGATGTATATTGCTAGACGCTGACGTCTTGAAGAAATTGCGTTAAGATAGATTGCGGGGCACAGCATGAGCTTGGCATCACTACTTTCTGTGAGCAATATCTAACATTTTAAGCGCATACGAGGCTATATATCCCTGTAAAGGTATAGCCAAGGCCGATTCAAATAGGTCGCGAAGCTTCGGGCGAAAAGCGGTTCAGAACGAATTGTCACCGAGATCAGCAAGGGTGGTTATGGGAGCAGCGATTGAAGTGCGACTATGTTTGGAGGGAACAAACAATGGGAAAGAAAAAAGCGTTTTATTAATGAAAAGAGGCACAGTTAGATTCATTCAACGAAAATAAAGCTCCTAATAAATTTATATACGCATGGCGAGAAAAAGAGACAATTCTGTTTTACTGTATCATTATCAATAAATACCTGTTTTCAGCGCCAACCGTAAGAGCGCCCATCGATAGCGGCGGGCGTTCACGCCGCTATCACTTGTAATGCAATGCAGCTCTTGAAGTGTGCAGAAAGGCGCGCTCGTAAAGTTCACCTGTTACAATACGCTACCCTCACGTGTTGTGTTGCTTTGCTTGCCGAAGTTTGTCTAAATTTGGTAACGCGGGTAGTTTCATTGTTTCTTAACCTGTTCAGACAAAAGCAGTTAAGTTGCGACCGCCACATAATTGCGACCGCCACACACTCTACGCCCAAAGCGTTCATCGGCCTCCAAAATAAGTATGTTCTGTGCAGGGATACGATTTAGACACCCGTACGGCTGACCTTTTCCTGCATCGCTTTCCGCGCTGAAAGCTCGGAACGCCCATGAAGTCGTATGGCGGGGCATTTGAATATACAGCTATAATGGCAGGCCTCGGAAAACAAATTTCGCGCCTTTGAAAACAAATTGACGTCACTTCTGTTTTTAATGGATATGACGTCAAAATATTTTTTTCCGCCGGAAGTGTGCCCTCCTTACACAGATGGCGCTAAGCCCCATGAACCGCCGATAAGCCGCCATGTTTTGAACGTATGGGCTTCTATGGAAGCTTCGCTACCGTGTATATCTACCTTGGTATATAGCTATGTGCCACTCACGTAAATTCATACCCGGTATTGCTAGGCGAAGCAGCAGTTCTACGCACCACAAACTGAAAAGAAATATCAGGAAAATGATCGTTTGGCTAAACTGATACCATATCATCATGATCATCATCAGCCTATATTTATGTCCACTATTTCTTTATCTCCAATTACCCGTGTCTTGCGCTAGCTGATTCCAACTTGCGCCTGCAAATTTCCTAACCGGCTAAAAGCCGGTGTGCTTCAGTAACATTAAAGACGTCTGGAAGGGAAAAGCATCTTAGACAAGTGTTATACAAGTAAAAACCAAACAACGAGTGTTAGTAGCCCACATTAAAGCTTCAGTCTAAATTTCGAATCGGGTGGTTACAATTTGGCGTTTACAAGCATAAAGCACAAGCGATGACAGGCAATTAGTTCATATATCTTGCACTTGGGAACAAGTTCTCCTTAGTACAGCTGCAGTTCTTGCACCGCTCCGACAATAGTGGTGCTTCTTAATGCAATTAGCATTCCTCGCAAACTTCAACTTTTTTCAGCATGTCTATCGGTCTCTATGTTTGTCCACGTCTAACCACTTTCACAGCCACTGGGTAGTCCTAGGACTAATTGGTAAAACATTGGATGCTGTGCATAGGGAGCCAAGTATGAACCCGATGAACCGATCCTCGTCGTCGCGATGTCCTCATGTCGTCGTCGTCGTCACGTTTTGCCGTTATACCATCGCCATAATTTAATAATCCACGTGTCACTGTCGTCATACCATCTTCGTTGTACGCCTTTGTAGTTCCATTGATATCATTCCTTCCTCATTCCATAGTTACTGTGTCAGGGTCACACAGTCGTAGTCACACCTCCATACTCATGGTTGATCTTGGGACGGGACTGCCATAGCAAAATGGGAGATTATCGCAGTATGTAGCCTATAGTCGAATAAAGGAAAGTCTCAGAATTACCGCTACACGCGTAAAATAACCGAGACTTCAGGGACATGGTCTGTGGTGACATTGCTCGGCTGCTTTTCGCATTACCATCGACAGTAACCGCAACATGAGTTCTGCCGTAATCTTTTTTTAAATTTTTTTTTATTGTGGGTAGGAGCACTTGAAGAAAAATGTGAGAAGGTATACAGGTTGCCAAGACGTCGAGTATGAAGCGTACTAAGTTGGCTGGTGCACTGCGCTGTTGAGTACGATGTCGCGGGAGCGATTCGTGGGTACGGTGGCCGCCTTCGGGCGAAATACAATGCAATAACGCTACTGCTGTGATTCTGGTGTGCGTTAGGAATTCCCAGGTACTGTAATTTTTTCCGTAGTCCACTGCTACAGCATTATTCATAACCTCAGTGCAATGTTTGGACTCCCAACTCCATAAGTTGTTTACAGCGTGGTGAGTAGAAAATGGCTCCTTAAGTGGCAGGTACTATGTAGAGGAAGACGGAGAGAAGTCATGGAGTTGTGATGAAGTGATGAGTAGCCAGTTTGAGCCCTTTTGGGAACTCGCAGGGAAAGGGACAAAATGACTGAAATATGAGGACAGAAGTTCACAGTATGCACGCCTACACACGCGATGAAGCTTTCGTGGTTCACATCGTTACAAGTGGTCGCATATGCTACTGCATTACAAAAAACGAAGCGGCACCTTTGTGGCTTTGCGGATCGACGACACACGAGGCCACCCACACTCCAGGATTGTCTCTCCTGAAATTAACCTTTACAAGCAAGTTTACTCGACTCTAAACAGCTCCGCTGGTGGGGTGGTTATTTCGTTGACAACGAGTGCAAGCATTTCAAGGTGAATCACGTCACAACATCGGCGAGGTTCGAAACTGCCATCCTCCGGAATGCAATGGAATTCTGCGAATTCAGAGGGATTGGTAAAATACTACTTCAATTGCGTTTTTTTTTTTTTGCTATAAGAAATGGGACAACTGTACAGTTTCAGGACTTTAGCTACATCCTTTAAAAGTTGTGCAATCTGGTTACATATGACCTCGAGGATTATTTCTCAAAAAGCCGGCGCTGTGGACGACTCAATGCATAGGCCTTCCTTTCTGCACGTAATACTGCTTCTTCCGCGAGATTTGTGGAATTGAGGTAAATCTAAAAAAAGCATAGAAAATTACTACTACGGCGTCCAACGGCACGTCTCCTAAGAACCTTTGACTTTGAGTTAAGAATGCAACATGACAAGGCAGCACTAGTTTTCATCCTTGTTAATTTGTTACGTGAATTCAACATTTATCTCATACAAGAGCCGGCATTATGTTCAAAAGCAACGCATATGCGTCGGTTCAACAGTGGCACTGGCTATTTCTGAAATATTTGTTGCGACCATTGGTAACAGCTAAAAATTGCATAAATTACGGAGCAATTGGAAGTTTAGGAAGATGAAGTGCATACGCTGTAGATTCCCACCTACGTGTCCATTTAATTGTACTTATCTGCATTGCGTCCTTGCTCCCCGAAAGTCGTGGAGAGCTTTATTATTGGTGATGCAGACGTGAAACTATACCGTTCAAACTGTTCTTAAAATTAGCATCTGAAATAATCACCGAAACGTTACATATTGTTGAAATGCTCCGGTACTTATTTTTTTTTTTTGCCAGAGGTTGTGCTACATATTACGGCGGCGCGCAAGCCTAAGTGTTAACAACAATCACAAAATTCGACGTGTCCGTAAGAACTGTTCAAACCTAATATTGCACCTATCATAAACGTCTTACAGACTTTTGAGAGGCAATTGTTCCATAAATGAATGTAACCCACTGAATTGTTTACAAAGCAATCTTGTATGCGATCCACATTGACATGCACAAAAGAACTCGTCCTTAGAAAGCAGCACTTACCAAACAAGCACATTTGTGAATCGGGTGTGAGATAGGTACGTTGATTGTTCCGTAAAAGATTTTCTAACTAAAGTCGCCTTTCTCTCACTCTTTTCTGTCACTGAGAAGCTAGGTTTTAGGCGTTTTGATGCATCTTTATTGTAATGCTAGCCTGCAAACCCATGCTGCCTTCGTGTCCTGTGTGAGCGCACGTCATGCTTACTCAGAAGTGTCATTTGTCACGCCCTCCGACAGCGCGGGTGGCTTCTTCTCCACAGAGCAATCTTTTTCGCATTTGTAGCAAAGCAGGACAGCCCTTCATAGCTGCTGTTTGCATTTTCGGTAGCTCTTCTGAGAGAAGGAACAACTGCGTTTCCTCGAGGAGGCTCTGTTGACCGAGTACAAAGAAAGAGTTTACTACAAAATACAAAGATTGGCAGAAGTTTTAGCGCTCAATTCGAGAGAGAGAGAGAGAGAAATAGCTTTATTTTGCCCAAAATGTGGTTAGAGTAGGGGGTAATGACTAGAAGCCTCCCCCGTCCCCCCCCTTTAGACGGCGGCCGGCAGCCCCTGAGCCGCGGCGGCGTCTTCAGCCATTTGGACTACTCTTGCTTGAACATCCGGGTCCGAGCTGAGCAACACGGTCTCCCATTGCTTCTCATTTCTCATTATTGAACTGGGTTGTTGTGGTTTTGAACAGTAATTGTTATATTGTTTCTTTGGGCATGCCCAGATTATGTGTTAAAGATCTGCTCGGTTGTTACAATGCTTACTTATGTCTGCATATACATCTGGGTGATAGTGACTGAAGGCAATGGGGTTGGGGAAAGTGTTGGTTTGTATTAGCCGCCAAGCCACTGATTGCCACTTGTTTAATGAACAATGTGCTGCCGGATATCTAGCCCTGGCTAGTCTGTAATGATCAATGATTTCCCTAAAGGAAACCAGCCTATCTCTGCCCGACCAGCGGATTGCGAATGCGTCCGTGTTGGTGCTGGTGACGTCGTCTCGGTCTGCGAAACCTCGAGCCGCGTCATGCGCATTCACGTTGCCTGGCCGGCCAGAGTGGGCTGGTGCCCAGATTATTTGTATTCCCTTAGCTCGGTCTCCGTGGAAACCAGCCTGGAGGATTTTTTGCGCCTTTCGCGAGAAGCGTCCTTTAGCGAGAGGTAACTTTATCTTTCTGCTAAAAGCTGTCACTCATTTGTGTTGCGATTCCACTGTTGCAATCACAAGTTTCACGTCAAGATAATGAAAAATACGCGCCTTATGGTTCACTAAACGAGCCTAACATACGCGTAAAATGGTCGTACAGGTGCCCAAAGGGTTGTATTGCCCTCTCATGGTTGAAACCTGCCAGCGAACGGATCGGCGGCGTCGTTAACTTGATCATGGTTGTTCTTCGATGGTAGAGAAAATATACCGCTCTTGGGGCCTTACAGGGACACAAAATGCAAATACTATGTTGACGTGGACTGTGAAATAGCATTTCATAAACATCGCAACACTTGTTTAGTACCCAGAAAAAACTTAGTTTAGGAGAAAATCGAATCTGAAGGGTCCGCATACCTTACGCGCAATTCAGATCACCCGCTCCCGAGTGGGAGAGTGGTGACGTTGAATTCCTGATCACCGACTTTTACTGCCGTTGGTGAGTAAAGCGGTACCCGGCAGACTTCACTGCGGTTTTTTGCGCAAAACGAAAACGCGCGACCATGGAGAATCCAATCCAAGAAAGAGTGTTGTATTCGCAGCTTTAGCTGCTCTTGGTGAAATAGCGTGGATCGTCCGGGAATCCCGCGACATCACAGGAACGTGTCATTCTCTGCTACTTGCAGCTTGCGTGACTTTCGGAAGCCAGTAAAACCAGCCCGGTAGTACGCGATAACGAAACGACTGAAATGCGAAGCGCTGCGCGGAGAAAAAGAAACCTTTAGACCGTCCGCGTGGTTCTCAAGGGTAACGTCAATGACTTACTTTTTCTAAAAAAAAATATAAATAGAAGTGGCCAAGTAGCATTTTCCTTCGTCTTATATAATGCAATAGAGATATATTTTTATTACAAGTGGTTGAGTCTTGTGGTAGAATTATAATGTGGAGTGCCTTCGTAATCGGACTAGTTCTTGAATGTCCCAGCAGAGTCTCTCATTGTGTCGAGTATTTAACTCAATTTCTCGACTACTGAAACTCGGTTCCCGATAATCGTAACGTCTTAGACGCTCTCGAGCACTAATCTCAAGCTCGAGCACTAGTCGCGCTTGTCTTAATATTTGCCTTAAGTGTCGTCGTCTGCTAGCCACATCTTTGTCTGGTAAGCTCATGCATTCTGCATTTTAAGTTATCTGCTTCTTTAAACATCTGTGCTTGAAAAGAACAGGACAATAAAAAGCGTGTGTAACTATGGGGGCGTGCCTATTTGTTCCCTTCAGAATGTTTCCGCATGCAACGCCGCATATAAAACAACCGGACATCTTTCCCAGATGTCCATTCTGTCGCCAGATGCTAATATGGCTAGAGTTCCCGATGATCAAAGGTGCTCTATTGTTGATCTTTCACCGAAAGCCTATTCCCAACAGTATATTGGCTCTTTAGTTAATAGGCCTCTGAAGACTGTGAATCGGATAATTCAAGCTTATAAGTGTGAAGGTTGTCGCATTCATGATGCACCCCGCGCGCCCCGTCCTAAAGCTCCCACAGATGACGAAGACGCAACCATAGTTGAAGCTGTTGTCAAAAACCATTTCTTGCCTTCCGCACCAGTTCGCTAGGAGTTAGATTTAGACGCTTCGGATACCACTATTCGATGTCGGCTGCGTACTGTAGGCCTTTGCAGCTGCGTCACAGCACAGAAGCCACTGCTTATGGCTGCCAGCAAGGACGCACAACGGCGGTTCGCTGAGCTGCACGAATCATGGGCAGTACCAGAATAGGGTCTGCGCGGTGTGCTCCTCCCGTGGTCCCGCAGAGTTCGCTACCTGGGAGTGCTAATCGACCACAGGCTCAGCTGGAAACCATCCGTAGCGGCACTCCGCAAGGGCTCAACCAAAGTTGCAAACGCCGCGCGCTCCCTCCTTGCTCGAGGCCGCGGGTGTTCGCCGCAACTAGCCCTCAGGATATACAACGCCGTTGCCACCTCAAGATGCCTTTACGGACTTCCTCTGGCATCTCTTAGACCCTCCCAATGGGAAACGCTGGACATGCAACACAGGCAAGTCATCCGACAACTATACGGCCTCCCGCGCAACTCACCAATTGGCCCCACCCACGCGGAAGCCAAAGACTTCCCCCTGTTCGTCAGAGCACAATGGCGCGCTCTCAACCACGTCGAACGGCTACAACGCACCCGCCAAGGACAATACCTTGCTCTGCGACTGCACTCTCTCCCCCACTCCTGCATGGGACGGCGAGCAGCAGAGTTTCACTCCCTGGTGCCCACCCCCTACTGTGGCTGGCTCCCCCCCACTCCCCATCGTCACCGCCCGCCCGTCATTCACACAACCATTCCGGGTGTAAGACGCAAGCGGAACACCCTCACTTGCGCAATTCTCCAGGAAGTCGCCGCCACTTTCGATGAAAGACTTTTTGGCCGCGTAAAAGTGTTCACCGACGGCTCGGTTCTCAAGAACGGCTCCGCAGCAGCAGCCTGCACCATCCCAGAGCTGTCAACTCGCAAACCCGCAAACAGTGTCGCCTTCGCGGCAGTTGCTCCTCAACTCTGGCTGAACTTGCAGCACTTGACCTGGCTGCCAACCTTGTTCTCGAACATCTCCCACCTGCTGTCGCCATACTCACCGACTCTCGCGCCGCCCTACAAACCCTTATTAAAGGGGAAAGAGGCCCACTCATCGGCCAACGTCTTTCCATGAAGTTCGCATACGCTCAACAAAATGGTTGCGACCTTCTCCTTCAATGGGTCCCATCACACGCCGGCATCCAAGGCAATGAACTGGCGGACGACCTTGCCAAACATGCACACGACCAGGACGTACCGTTTACTGACTTCGTTTGCCCGTTCGACTCTGCCCGCCACACAATCTCCAATGCCATCAGAGCCAAACACCCCGACGCGCGAGTCGCCTCCGGTGCTCCGCCTCGTCCCCTACCGAAGTTGGGGCTCTCTCGAGCAGATAGGACATTTCTTCTCCGACTTCGCGTTGGTTGTGCCAAAACGGCCCAGCGAGTTGCTCAACTATCCGGCACCGGCAGTTCTGTCTGCCTCAGCTGCAACGATGGCTCAGATGAAACCCTGAGCCACATTCTTCTTGAGTGCGCCGGCTATATCCACGCCCGCGACTCATTAACAGCCGAATATCGCCACCTTGGACTCCCATCTGACAACGCGGACGTTTTGCTTTTCCCCCGTGGTCACCCTTCTATAAACAAGCGAGCTTTCACAGCTCTGCTTGATGTCTTTGAAACCACGACACTTTACACGCGGCTATAGGCCCCTTTTTCGCTACTTCTTCTTCCCCTCTCCAGGGTCTTACCGCTCCCCTCTTTTCACTCCTCACCCTTTAACTTCCATTATCCCTTCCCCGTGCAGTGCTGTTGAGGTGACCTCATATCGAGAGACAGTTACAGTGCTGCACTTTTTCCTTCACCCTCATTTAAAAGCCACTTACTTACTTACTACTACTTACCTGTAATCATATCCATTGCTAGTGCAGTTGAAAATCAAAAACAACCGCATCAAGCGTTTTCTTACAGGGTCATAAATACTAGTACGTTGTTTACTTTCCGAGATTGTCTTGCCAGTGTTTCTTGGGATGATGTGTATAAAAAAAACGCAGATGCGGCTTATGATATGTTTATGCAAACATTTATGAAAATATACTGTGGATGTTTTCCGGTGAAAACGTTCAAAACCACTACACAATGTCACAAGCCATGGGTAGATAAGAACTTGCTTAAGCTTATAAATAAAAGAGACAGGTAGTACAGCTTATTCATGCAAAGTAAATCACCGGAGGCATTTAAAAAATACAGAAACTACGTCACTAAACAATTAAGCGCTTCTAAGAAGAGTTATCACTTTAACCTCTTCAACTCATCTGCAGGACGCCCTGGTAAAATTTGGAGGACACCGCTTCCATAACTAGGACCACGCTGGAAAGAACAACTACACTTTTAAAGGACGGCATTGAACTGAAATGATTCATCTTGCTAACACTTTTAACCAATTCTTTCTTTACCTTGGTCAGGTATCAGATAATATCGACCTCTCGTATATGAACTCACCTAATAGTCAGTCAATATTCCTAAGGGGGGGTTAGAAGGAAGGACGTTATTTTTTCATTCGTGTCTTTAAGTAGCTGTAGAGCTACTGACACATTCGATATTCAAATAGCGCCGGTAAAATTCGTTATTGACACCATTGCACCTTGTTTAGAGTACATTTTAAAGCTGTGTTTATCTTCAGGCGTTTTCCCATATAGCATGCAGACGGCAATGGTCACAGTAATATCCAAAAAAGGCAACAACAATGATCTTTCAAGCTACCGACCTGTATCCGTGCTGCCAGTTTTTTCGAAGGGCTTAGAGAAGGTAATTTTAACATGGCTTTCTTCATTTACTGATAAGTTTAATATCATAAGTCCTGCACAGTTTGGTTTTTGTAAAAATAGATCGACTGAATTAGCCATGCTGGCCCGAAAGGTATTGATATCAGCGAAATTTGAGGAAAGGAAAATAGTGCTTAGAATTTTTCTTTATTTTCCAAAGCCTTTGACTTGATCAGTCACAACGTTCTACTTAAAAAACTCGATCGTTATGACATTCGAGGCCCACCTCACTCTCTTATTGCCTTCAACACAGGTCTCAGTTTGTAGATATAGCCAGGTACCAATCTGACTTGAAACCTTTAAAATCAGGCGTCCCGCTGGGGAGCATACTGGGTCCGTATCTTTTCATTTTATTCATAAATGAAATAAGTCAATGTTGATGCCTCTGCAAAGTGCGTAATTTATGCAGATGATACGAGCCTATTTTGGAGGGTGACTCAGGTTCTGAAATTTCAAATCGAGCCAATGAAACGCCTGCAAAGATACACTACGTGGGCGACAAAAATATTTCATAACAATAACGTAGAAAAAACAAAGGCAGTGCTGTTTCACCCACTGCAAGAAACAGTTCTAACTATCCCCTGTTATTTCAAACAATGCTTAAATAGGAATAGTACCGTCTTTCAAATCACTTGGCGTATATTTATCGGAAACAATGTCATTGGATTGCCAAGTAAATCACTTAGTAAACTGTCTAGAGCAATCGGTACCATGCGTCGCCATTGTAGTTACCTTCCTACATCTATTAATATGCTTTTATATAATTCAATGTTTTTTTTTTCGTTCAGTGCGGAATTCTCGTCTGTGGAATGACTTCAGCGGAGAACATGCATAAACTGACAGTATTGCAAAAAACAGCAATACGCCTTGTCTCCGGTGCACCATATCTCTGCCACACTGATCTTTTGTTTCCAAAGCTTAGAATATTGATAACCTTGTACAGATATAGGCTTTGTCGCTCAGATAGAATTGAAAAAATTAAGAATGATGACACATTAACAAAACTGGCATCCTTACAGCAGCGCAATTATTTTTACAAATTACGTGAACTAGAACCTCGGAATGTTAACACGAGCCGAACTAAGTGCGGCGACCAAACGCTGCAGTTTTGTTTGCCGACACTGTTAAATCGAATAGAGAAATAAAATGGTCTCTATATATCTATACTGAGTTTAAAAAAAGTTACGCGATATATTTTTGTGATGGCGTTTGCTGCCGTAATGGGCTCATATTATTTTTTTTCTTTGTTTCAGCGCTGTGCCTGTTTTTCTCTTAAAGCTGCGCGAAATGTTTCCATGATACTTTTTGTTTAATAATTTAGACCGTGGTTGTTCTTTGCTTCAGTATGAAGGTTATACATTATGTATAACATCTGCTTCTGTTTAACCGCTGCGAAGCTGCCCTGTGTATGAGGTGGCCAGGTTCCCCTCAAGCTGCTACTAGCAGCTTTTTGCCTGGTCATCCTCGCAACTTTTTTTGTTGTTGCAGAATAAACTTATTTCAAAAATTGAAAAAGGGTCAGACACAAAGCATTAAAGATATCAAGTAATGGTGCTTGAAGCGATGACCGCTCAGCTCCAAATCGTTTGCTCACTGGTTCTATACGAGGTCAGATATTTTTTTTTGACGCCGTAATGTGGGCCGAGTAGGAAAAAAATTGGTGCTGAAGAATATATACAATCGGCAAACTTTCTAGTGCATAACAGCTGCTCCCACTATATAGAAACGCTTTGTCGTAGTCATGCACGAGACAAATTGCTTGGTTTCATAGCCTATAGGCGGGGCATGTAGTGTTCCGTTAGTGTAGCGAAGTTTCGAAGGCGATCTCTATTATCCCGACTTCCAGCCGCTCCACATAGAAACGTAACGCAAAGCATGCGCATCACAAGGACACACTTGGGTGAGTTCGGGCGTCGCGTCCATTTCGGTCAATTTGGCCCTTTCTGCGATTGCACCGCGCGTCTCACCAAAGCGCGTCGGACAATATTTTCGGGCAGAGACGGGACAACGCTCCACCTGTGTACACTTCACGATACGTGTATCCCTCCAGCTTTTGTGTGAGCGAGCAATTACACACGTCATTACGTCCAGCTCAGCGAAACAGCCGCCCAGAGCTATTACTCATTGCCATCCAATAATAAATAGCGCCATCGACCCAGGCCAACATGCCACAAAGCTCTTGTAAGAAGAGTAGCACGAAGCTTCTTTACGGGTTAGTAAACTGCAAGCCAAGGGAAAATTGGCGCGGGGAAACGAATCCTGCAGCTCCTCCATTCCAGAGATAAATTGTGCCGCTCAGCGTACACAGGTACACGCGAAGCTGCCACGGTGGTTCGATGGCTTCAGCGTTCTGCTACTGAACAGAGCAATGCGGCTGTGATCCCTGGCTGCACCGGCTGCGTCCTAATAGGAACACTTCGACGCACCTTTGTGCATCTTTTTGTGTATACATACTCGTTGAAGTGTGTCTGGTGGTCTAGATAAGCATAGAATACTCCAGATAAGACCACAATGGTAGGAATTCCAGAACAGTCAATACTCTGTTCAAGGCACGTATTCTATAATAGATATCAAAAAAGGAATGGAGTTTTACAGGCCGTGTAAAGCATGGAACTCATTAACCGTTTGACTATGAAGGTGCCAATAAAACAAAATATGGCCCTCGATGGCAGATAATTAGGTGATATAGTGGAAGTAGTCAATTTTCGTGCACAGGAGGCATTTGCTTGACGCAGTAAAGTGAATTCCTGCGTTAAACTTTATATATAGCGCTTGTGTCAACGCGCGCAAGACAGGTTATTAGACAATTTTAATAGGTCATCGCAAACCACCTACGTATGCAGCAAATGAGCTCGTGTGTACGTAGCGAAGCGCGCGCAATCGAAACGGCAATTGCTGGCCGGACGCAATAATTGAGAAGTGGTTTGCTGGCTTGCACGGTAGTGTGCTACTCGGTGCCGCCGTACGCCAGCTTCTGAGACTGTGTAGCCAATACCAGCCACCGCTATAACTCAAACCACAAGCATGACAAGCCACGGTTGCCCATCTGCCATGAAAATCTCGCAGAGTCACGCGTTTTCAGAATTACAATGCAATCAAGGCCGGACCCATACCGAAAACCGTCCTCTCGCGGGCACGCGAAAACACGCGCTAGCGTCCCGTAAAGCCCGCAGAGCCTACAGCGGACACTACGCAGCTTTTGAAAAGCTGCGGGCGCCCGCAAGAGACCCTGCGTGCTCCTGCGTACAGTGCATGCGCAGTGCCGTCCCCGAGGATTTCTTGCGTACGCAGAGCCGTTGCGGACTGCCAGCTTCTATGTGGGGCATTCTTTGTTTGCATAAATTGTTATCTATGATTGTATAACCCGAAATTCTCTCAATAATGCATTTCCGAATTGAATGAATTTGGGGTTTTAGGTGCAAAAACTACAGTATGATTATCAGGAATGCCTTAGTGGGGGACTCCGGATTAATTTTGACCACCTGGGGTGCTTAAACTGCCCTCAGCACAAGAGACACGGACATTTGTTGCATTTCGCCCCCATTGAATTGCGGCCGCCACGCCCGGGATTTGACCTTTTTGAATTCTACCACTAAGTAATGCCTTAGGGTTTGGCGGGTTGTAATTATTGAAATGAAATTGCACATTCCCGTAATTATATGAAGGAACTGAGGGGCTAAACACTAAAGTTTTCAGGAAATGGATCACTTCACTTTCAAAACCAGAATATTTTCAAGAAACGACATATAGCCCTTTCCATTTAAATGGCACGACAGGCCAGCCGGGAGCATTGCCTATGCTGGCTACCACTCTATTTTGTGCTAGAAACCATAACTTAACTATAACTATAACCTAACGTAGAGAAAAAGAAGCAGCACAGTTTGACCCTTTTCCTAGCAAGAAACATTCCAGAAAGAAATGGTTCGCCCACGTGAGCCCACTAATTCACACGGTTTCCTGCGCCGCTTTCGGTGCAGGTTGAGCTGAAGGCTTCAACAGTGGATTTCGTTTAGGAAACAATGCCTAACATAAAATAAACTTGTGCTTTGATCGCGGCTGTGCCTAGGGTTCGAAGAAGCCACCTGCGTTTTCACAAGAAGTCTTCCGCGTTTTCCGCGCTATTGGGCACAAGCTCAATGTGCTGGTGCCAGTCATTCTTCATCCCATTTCTCCGCCATGTGTACTGCGTACTCATTCGAAATGTGATTATTTCATTCAAACTTTCCCATGGCTCCCAAAGAAACACAGACTCGGGGTCTACAGGTTGATTGCCTCTAAGTAAATAACTGAAGCGGGACGCTCCAAAAAAGTTGTCGCAGTTTCACCTTAAAGG
The DNA here is from genome assembly GCF_013339745.2 of Dermacentor silvarum. Classification (NCBI taxonomy): domain Eukaryota; kingdom Metazoa; phylum Arthropoda; class Arachnida; order Ixodida; family Ixodidae; genus Dermacentor; species Dermacentor silvarum. The sequence goes on from NC_051164.1 coordinate 57,655,273, forward strand.
CGAAGCATCAATTGCGATAGCAAATTTGTAGAGAGCTATACGGAGTAATGATAGTAGCTTTATCAGCTGTATAAACTTGGACATGCAGCAGCACCGGCAACACGCAGAACTGTTTTCGATGCCGTCTGCGTTTTGCCCGCGTTCGCACAAAATGCGTGCGGCGTTGGTGACTGTTGCCAGAGCCTCTGATATAAATAGGCACTTGGTGCCGCCGCTAAACGTCGCCTCCCATCCCTCCCCCCCCCCCCCCCCCACGGCCTTTCGCGCGTCGGAAGAAGGCGCATTTGTTCTACATATATGGTGATTGTAAAGGAGGAAAGAGACGCCTACTTCTGCAGCCCTTAAGGGAGCACGGCGCAGAACGCGCGTTTGTTCTCCGCCGTGCGTTCAATCCCCGTGAAAGCGCGCGTCCCTCGCGCCCTTTCACTCGCATATACAGCGTTCGGCGACGATTTCATCTCCATTGACGTCATACGGAACCTCACGGCGACGGCGACGCCGACGGCAGAAATCTGCTTTGGAGTTTCCATATAATTGCTATCGCAATAAAACCACGATATGCCGCACAGAAGTAGGCAAAATTGCAAGAAATTGCAATGCATGGAAGAGCAACACATAAAAAGACAAATCCTACAAACAATAAACTCGGTATGTAGAATCCTTGAGTTGCTTTTTCCGACTTTTCTTACGCATTTCAAGTTGGTATTGTCATCACCTATGCCTACATGCTTACCACTTCATTGAGGTTTCATATAACTAATACGAAAACAAGAGGTAATCTTAAAAAAGAACGAAATGCGTGCCTGCTGACACGTGCGGTGGCGCCCCATATCTCGTTTAGCATTGTAAGTGTAGGTAGGCCAGTGGGTGGTTCTTCAGACGAAACATTAAACAAGAGTGAGAAGAGTGACAATTTCGCATACCTAAAATATAAGGGGGAAATCGGGCGCATGTTCCTGTGTTCGGCGACCGCATGGTGGTTCGGGAAACGTTCACTCTTTTTTAAAAAGAATGAGTTCCGGGAACTCTCATTGAGGGAGTATCTGCTTGTCCCATATTTCACTCCCTTTTCCAGAGTAAAATGCCTCCATCTCGGAGACAGCACAGCAACTCCCCCGGACAGAGTATTAGTACTCCTCCTAAACAGAGTGCTAGAACTCTTCTAAAGTACGAATACTCCACCCCACAAGAGTATTAGTACTCCACCGAACCGAGTGTTTCTACTCCCCCAAACAGCGTGCTTGTACTCCCCCTAAACAGATAGCTTGTACTCACCCAAACAGAGTGTTTGTACTCCTCCTAACAGAGTGCTTGTACTCCCCCAAACAGAGGGCTTGTACACCTCCTAACAAAGAGATTGTTCCCCCTTTCAGACATAGTGCTGGTACTCTCCCAAATGTGAAAAAGCACTCGCGATGTTGTGCCATGGTCATACCAGAGGCGATTCACGACACTTACATGTCTGGGATATTTGGCTCCTTCATAAGCAGCTCTTGGACTTATGATTTGTGAATTGGACTTGGTGTTTAGTCGCCGAGTCACTCGAATGAAACATCTTTTTCTTAAGAGGTCAACATTTTTATTGGTCAAACAGTCACAAGACAAACCGAGTAAAATTTGGAGAAACATGCAGATACAGACATAAAATCCAATTACAAAACTTTTCATGAAATTTACAACACATTTTGCAATAATACATAAACACTGGCTTAGCATTTCATTGGTAATACAGTGAGAAATATTCTTTATTTTCAATTGGTAACAATTAAAAGAAATGAAAGTATACAATGGAAAATCAAACAAAGAACAGACATGCGCAAACTTGCAAAGTATTGGCACTACGATTGAAGAGAAAGATGCACCACATTATTAGCCAGAAAAATGCATTTCAAGCACAAGACGCTTATATGCCGTAGGTTACCGGCTGAGCTGCTGAGCATGAGGCTGGTAAAGCAATTCGTGCAAGCAACATATTTTCATGCCATATTATAAGACACAAGCTCGCTTGATAACGTTCTATGTAGCGTATCGATGCTCCTGACTGACAGTAAAGTATATTTAAAAATGTGTTGTATATTTTCATGTAAAACTGCACGTCTAGTTTTGGTTATGAATATTTCATAGTTATTCGTGTATGGGCTGCACCGCTTTTTTTCTAAACAGGCATCTTTCTGTGCTTGCACGAGGGTTGGACCCTCCCGCGTGTAGCCGTGCGCGGCTTAGCCGTGTCCGGGGAAAAGAGGATCCTGGGGGTTGAGCCAATGCCGGGTGTTTGGACCTTTATGGCCCCCCGGCGGAGGCAACACACCTCTTTGGCCTCCGCTTCACGTAGACGGCACCCCCGGACTGACCCACTCGGGGGAAATCGGTAGTTGCCTTTTCCTATCCTTCTCTCCAATCTTCGTCTTTCTCTCTCACTTTTAATCTTTCCTGTCTCCTCCTCTCTTCTATTTACTTCCACATTTCCTGGCGGCAAGGGTTAACCCTGTGTATTATATCCTACCTTGGGTATACATATATTAGGTTATAGTGGCGGTGTATAGCTGGCGTCGGCAGGTTTCTCCAAACCTGACGCGTCCCCTGGTTGGGCTCGGAGGTGGGTGGCTACCACCGCCGCCGAATATCCAAGAAACTTTATGGAATCATCATTCCCTCCCTTAACAGATCGCCGTCATAAAAGAGGGCGCACCGATGCATCATTTGAATTTACATTCAGAAGCAATGTCCCAACATTTGTAAAATACTACGTGATCCACAGTGTAGGAAACACTTCCGCGAGGAAGCTTTCCCCATTTTTGATGGCAAAGATTTTGACACAAAAACTCGGACCAGCCTACAAGGCTTCAAAGATGTCTAGTGGAGATATACTCCTTGAACTGAAAGAAAAACAACAAGTAGAGAAGCTTTTGGATGTCACCAGTATCGGTGATGTAGCAGTAACGATTTCACCCCATCGCTCACTAAACACGAGCCGGGGCGTGATATCTGAGGAAGACTTCATGAATTTGAGTGATGAGGAACTCCTTGAGGGTTTCCAGGAGCAAGGCGTCACAAAAGTTCAGAGAATCGTCCTTCGACGAAACAACCAAGAAATTCCCACAAAGCATGTCATTCTCACATTTGCTACCAGCACATTGCCCAGTTCCCTTGAGGCTGGCTACGTCAAGGTCAATGTCAGGCCGTATATCCCCAATCCTAGACGATGCTTTAAATGCCAAAGGTTTGGCCATGCTTCTCTTTCTTGCAGAGGCAAAGCAACATGTGCAAAATGCAGCTCAAACGATCATGAATCCGACAAATGTAATTCTTCTCCACAGTGCACAAACTGCAAAGGTGATCACCCTGCTTACTCACGGTCATGTCCCGTCTGGAAAAAAGAAAAAGAAGTCATTGCAATCACAGTCAAAGAAAAAATATCGTTCTATGAAGCTAGAAAACGCCTATCACTTTTACCAAAACTAAGCTATGCCAATGTGGTGCATCAGGGGGCAGCGCCACATAGGCCCCGGGAGCCTACAGGGTCTACTAGCAGTAGCCCTGCGGTGGCTCCTCCAGCCCCCGTGGTGGCGGCAGCCAGTGCTGCCCCATCGCTTTCAAAGGCTCCGGAGATCCCGGTCTCGCAGGGCCTTAAAACAACTCGTCCATCAAGGCCTGAGGCACGTGCCTCAGCGTCAACCCTTCGGTCCTCCAGCGCTTCTGCAATGGAGGTCGATACCAAAACACCGGTGTCATTGACACCGAAGGACCAACGCTCTCTCGAGTGCACAAAGAGGGATAAACTTCCAGTAACCGCTCCTAAAAAGGACAAGTAACCTAAGGGTTACCGTTCAAATCCACTGTCCACATTTAAAACATATGTCACTTATAATTTGTATTTCAGAACCAATTATCATTTAAGCATTCTCATTTCTGTTCCATCGTGGCTTTTATTATACAGTGGAACTGCAGAGGTCTACTACATAACCTAGGTGACATAAAAGACATCATAAACAGTTTTTCCCCAGTTGCCTTTTGTTTACAAGAAACAAATCTAGGCCCCCAAAATCAGAATATTTTGAAAGGCTTTTCTGTCTTTCGAAAAGACCGGGCAAACACTAGCCGACTGTGTGGAGGAGTTGCCGTTGTCGTGAAAGGCGGCACTCCCACCCGTGAAGTTAAACTGAATACTCCATTCGAAGCGGTTGCCGTCACTATTCTCTCTTTCAAAACTTTGACAGTTTGTTCTATATACATCCCACCTCACGAAAGTGTAAGCCTTAAAGAACTTGAAAAACTCATAGAACATCTACCAGACCCATTTATAATTGTAGGAGATTTTAATGCTCATTGTACTCTTTGGGGAAGTGAGAAGACTGACCAAAGAGGACAACTCATAGAAGATTTTATTCTATCTAACAACATCTGTCTTTTAAACTCGGGAGCACCTACTTACTTTTCACCTACATCACGTAATTTTAGCTGTCTTGATTTATCTTTATGTTCACCTTCTCTTTTTATAGATTTTAGCTGGGAAGTGTTGGACAATCCATACGGCAGTGACCACTTACCTGCCATAATTAAACTGTCATCAACTTTACCCATCATCACCTGCAGGCCGCGTCGTTGGAAACTCCAACTGGCAGACTGGACGCTTTTTACAGAAGCTGCCAAACTAGAAGAAAACTTTTCAGCCGATCTAGGCATCGATGAAATTAATGAAACATTTACGACTATCATAATCACAGCAGCTGAAAGAGCCATACCCCAATCTACAGGACAATATCGAAAGAAACTAAACCCGTGGTGGACAGAGGAATGTTCCAAAGCAAAAAAAGAACAGAATAAGGCCTGGGGCAATCTTCGTAGATACCCGACATATAAAAACCTAATTATTTTCAAACAGAAAAAAGCCCATGCACGATACATCCGTAGACAAGCTGAAAAAAACTCTTGGCAGGAATACGTCTCCTCAATTAACAGTTCAGTCTCCTCCAAACGCATGTGGGAACAGGTAAAGAAATTCAAAGGGGATTACTCGTCCTACACAATTCCCTTACTCTCAAATCCTGGTACACAAACAACACTCGACGAACAAGCAAACATTCTGGGGGAACACTTCTACAAAGTATCAAGTTCAGCCAACTACACAGACACATTTTTAACATACAAAAACTCTGCTGAAAAACAAAGATTACCAACAACAGGTGCTTCTGATGAGCCGTACAATGCTCCCCTCACACTCCCAGAATTAAATAGCGTACTTTCTGCTGGAAAGAAAACTGCAGTTGGTATGGACCGTATTCACTACACCATGCTTGCCCACTTGTCACAAACATCTATGAAAGCATTACTAAAATTCTTTAACAAGATTTGGGAAACTGGAGAAATGCCGAAAGCATGGAAAAACGCCATAATCATACCTTTCCTAAAATCTGGAAAGCCAGCTACATCCCCCAGCAGTTACCGCCCCATTGCTCTCACCAGCTGTTTGGCAAAGTCATACGAATGTGTTGTGAACACCAGGCTAACTTTCACCCTCGAAATAGAAAAGTCCTTAAACATACATCAATGTGGTTACAAAAAGGGTTGTTCTACAACTGATCACCTTGTCCGACTTGAACATGAAATACGCAATGCCTTTTTACACAAACAACACTGCCTAGCTGTCTTTTTCGACTTGGAGAAGGCATATGATACCACATGGAGATATGGCATTTTGAGGGACTTGGCAGACCTAGGGATTCGGGGCAGAATGCTCAAGTGCCTATCTGATTTTATGTCCGATCGAACATTTCAGGTGCGTCTTGGTAGGGTTCTGTCACGCGTATTCACCCAGGAAAACGGTGTGCCTCAGGGCTGTGTTTTAAGTACAACACTGTTTGTTGTCAAAATGAATTCTGTCAACAAAGTCATACCTTCTACTCTTATGCACTCTCTTTACGTTGATGACCTCCAGATTGCTTTCCGCGCATCTAACATGACAACGTGTGAACGGCAGATTCAAATCACCCTAAACAAATTGACACTATGGGCTAATAAAAACGGCTTCCGTTTCTCATCCGAAAAAACTGTTGCCGTGGTGTTTTCTCAGAAGAGGGGCTTACAACCTGACCCCACCCTAACACTAAATGGAATAGTACTGCCAGTCAAACAAGAGCAAAAGTTCTTAGGGGTAATATTCGATAAAAAGCTAAATTTTCTTTCACACATTAACAACCTAAAGGTTAAAACAAATAAGGCCCTTAATGTCCTGAAAGTCCTGTCCCGGAAGCACTGGGGCTCTGACCGCAAATGCCTCCTTCATATTTATCGTTCCTTGGTACGTAGCAAATTGGACTACGGGTGCATAACGTATGGTTCAGCCAGACAATCGTACCTTAAGCGGTTAGATCCCGTCATAATAAAGGACTACGCTTAGCAACCGGTGCCTATAGGACCTCACCCGTTCCCAGCTTGTATTCCGAGAGCAACGAGCCGTCTTTAGACCACAGAAGAACGCAACTCATGTTGACATACGTTTTAAGAGTTCGCTCATCGCCAGACCACATTTGCCACAACATTATCACACACTGCGAGAAACGACTACACTACATGAACAAGCCAAATGCTATAAAACCACTTATACTTAGATTTGAAGAAAAAGTACTCAACTACAATGTCCCTACTGAAACGCTTTCTGTCATGCAAAGACCAACCAGATTAGCACCTTGGAACGATTTCACAAAATTTCTAGATTTTTCGTTAACACATCTAAAAAAACAAGATATGCCTCGTGAATTTATACTACAGGAATATCGCACAGTGCAAGACACATACGACACTTACATGGAATTTTACACCGATGGCTCGAAGACGCCCATTTATGTCGGAAGCAGTGTGGTTCAAGGTACGTGGGAACAGACAGTTAGACTACCACAGTTTGTATCAGTTTTCACTGCTGAGTGTTATGCCTTATGGATGGCAGTACAAAAGATTATAAGCACTAAACACGAAAAATCTGTAATTTATACAGACTCTTTAAGTGCACTTAAAGCCCTGAATATGCAATCACAATACGAACCCATCATTGGCAATACCCTAAACACACTAACACATCTAAGTGAAGGCCAGATTATTCGTTTCTGCTGGGTGCCAAGCCATGCGGGGATCCCAGGAAATGAATAGGCGGATGAATGTGCAGCAACGGCAAAATATATGAATACTTCAAAAGTTAATATACCTGCTAGGGACGGGATTCAAGCAGTTCGCAAGGCACTCTTTTCAAACTGGCAACGCGAATGGAAATTAAAAGATAACAACAAACTTCAACTTATTAAACCTGTACTTGGAGAGTGGAAGACATGCTATCATCAAGAACGTTTCATCGAAGTAATACTTTGTCGCCTTCGGATAGGCCACACACACATGACACATAATTACCTTTTGACAGAGGAGGAACAACCAACATGTGATAAATGCCATGAACCATTAACAGTAATACACATTTTAATCACATGTCCGCATCTCGAAATGCTTAGGAAAAAGTACTTCCGAGTTTTGTATAAGTCACACACTCCACTTCACCCGATGTTGCTATTAGGAGATGATGCACTGGTATCTCTGACTGACGTGTTAAGTTTCTTTGACGAAACAGGGTTTTTAAGTAAGTTTTAATTAAAGTGTATGCTCCATCTACAAAGGAAATTTTATCATCCTGTGTCTGGCGCAGCATAGCCGTAGCCGCTTTTGCGCCAATAAATCCAACTTAACTAACTAATTCTGTGCTTGCACAGCACTAATTCCGCCCGGTGTCAACGTGGTACAGTGGCGTATCATAGCTTCTATTCGGTTTGATCCAAAGCTGATAGTATTTTGGCAGAAAGCTCGACTTCACTGGTGGCGTCCTCATGAAAGTAATTTTCTGGTGCTGTCGGGATTGTGCCATCGCGCTTGCTCACGCACTGTATTTCGAACACAGCTATAGCCACAGTGCGTTGACGCATTGCACAACTGTTGTGGTATTGTTGTTGTCTGTTGTACATTTTTTCTCATAAGACATTACGCCATAGTTAATTTCGTACCGATACATATTCTAATAATCTGATCTGAGAAGTGGGGATAATTGGTTGTAAAACAATAATCTATTCCTGTTTCATTACTTTCACGCGTATACATGTCATGATTTGAACTACCTTCCGTAAACGTTTGCCCCAATTTAAGATGTTTCGCCCTTCATTCTGCCATTGGTATGTAATAGACTAATGAAGTAGCATTAATTTCACATTCTCTTGCTCTTTTCAATGTTATGTAAACTTGAATCTAATCTTGTCGTCCCCTTAAAAGAGGTATATTTGTGATCAGACTTTTATACAGTACCTGTAGCCGCATCATAACATTTGTCAAAAGATGGGTGTCCACTATCAGTTCTTAGGTTGTACATTGTGCAATTTATGCCTTTGACAAGCAAGAAACAAGATAGTCTGCTGACATTTATGACTGAACAAAGAAAGCCTTACTCACACTCTCTATGTATTGTCTTGAATGCTCAATGCAGTTTGTTGTGGTAGCATAGTCACTTCATCGTCTAAGTGTTCACAGCACAGCCCTGACCAATTTGCATATTTCTGGTGCATGGGGTTGGTTCATCACATTAATGTTGCATGACAATCATGTATAAGAGAATATGATATCAGACCAGACAAGAGTATATATTATGTGCGTCTCTTTTAACTGTCATTATAGTATTAAACGGGAGCCAACTGGTCCAAGTAGTCGAACTCGAGCAAATGTAGTCGAGCAAGTGAAACACGCCAAAATAAAAATTATCATCGCGGTAGTGGACAACAACCCATGCAAAGTACAAGGCACACACAACCATCAGTACCGTAGCACCCTAAACGTTGACTACGATGCCTGACCTAAATGATCGCTAATCCCGATTTTTTCCAGCAGTGTAGCAACAGCCTGAAGGCCAGCGCTGCCACAGGCTTACTAGCATGCACCATGGACGGCCTCGAAGTAATCCGGGAAAAAGTTAGCGAACCGCCGAAACCAGCGAGCCGAAACAAACGTCAAGCTGTCGCCACATCAGTGGTTCTTGCGTCCTGAAACCTTTGTCTGTGTTTCTACGCAGTTTTCTGTAGCATTTGTTGTGCTGTGATGCGAGGAACCGTCACACGTCGCAGCCGGGCCAGTGAAGGTGGCGTGCTCCCTCTGCAGCCGCCGCCATGTGGATGGGCTCAATACTGGTGCCGCCATAACAAACTTCTAAGCGTCAAAGGGTAATAATTTTGAAATTCCTGTCAAGAAAGTCTCCTTTCAGCCCTATGGCTAGTTCCCAGCTTTTCGAGTTCATCTCTTCATGCCGCGTTCTCAGTTACAGCGAAGCTGTCTATCGCTAGGGTTATACGCATCTTTCTTATCTGTCAAAAGATCTGCGTGTGCGAAAATTCAGCTCCCGAATTTGAGGGAAAATCGCTTCATTCTATGCAAAAGCGTACACGTCTCATCACTTAAATAGCATTCTTAGTATATTGTTTCTCAATACGCATCATTTTCAAAATCAGTAGACTCTCAGATAGATAACAAGGGTTGATCAAAGACTTGCCACTGTGTGACCCGCGTCCGCCATGTGTACGCTCTTGCCGCCCTCTCTTGTCGTCGTTCCATGCACTTGCGTGCCTAGTTTCCTAGTTTCCACTCTCCCGGCGTGGCGGCCCCGTCGCGTATGTCTAGTTTCCTCCGGCTCCACGACGTCTTCCACGCGAAGGTATGTCGCCGTTCAATACCGCCGATCAAAATAAAAGTGTATGTGCGTGTGTCTGTCTTCGGCATGACCGTCCTACGTCGCCGCTCAAAAGAAATAAAACTTGCTCATACTTTTGATCTAAATTATGTGTCACCTCTATGTCATGTGATAAACTATTTCGCTGGTAATCCAACTTCACAGCAGTGGAATGGCGTGATTTTTTTTTCATTGTCCCTCCATGCGTCTTGAGAGGCATTATGTTTCTTGTTTTCTGCACCGTGCCCCTTGTATGAAACATTAGAATAGCTCTACTGCTTTTGTCATTTCTATTGAATAGAGAAACTTTACGTGCGTGAAATGGCTCACTGATTTCGGAGGCCACTGTGATCTCTTGGCTGATTTCCAATGACGGGTATTGTGCTGATCAAGCAGCTGCAAGCAGCTTTTTCCCCACTTTCTTCCCGTTTCGCGTTTTTCAGCGTTCGCACGCACCCGCGCGCCCTGTTCTTAGAGAAGTGCGAAACAGAAGTTCCGCTGCAGTACACTTCACTTACAGAACTAATATAGGTGGTCGCATTGCCGTGCGTGTATATATTGATTCAATGCTAACGCATAACTGTCGATAATGGCACCGCCTGAAACTCCCCAGTTTTTCAGCAAAGCTGTTACAGGCTAGGTTTCAGGTGATTGCGTCCGGCAACGGAAGTAAATAGATCACCAATTTCAGACGCGTCGGAATGGCGGAATTTTTAGACTTCTGATTCGTAGAACTATTTGCTCCAGAAGATCGCGCCCGGCAACTGACCGGAAGTAGACGCGTCGCGCCACCTTGTGGCGTCATATGAAAACGTCTGTATGGTGCATGGCGTTTACACTTCCGGAACGTAAAACAATATCAGATGCGTCGCGCCACCTTGTGGCGTCTTATGAAAACACTGGGACGACAGCGTTTTTAAACTTCGGGATCGTAAAACAATGTCAGAGACGTCGCGCCACCTTGTGGCGTCGCATGAAAACGTCAGGATGGCGGCGTTTTTGAACTTTCGGATCGTAAAAAACGCGTACCCCGCACCGCGCTTTTCGCAGGAACATAGGTTTGCTTCTGCACTACGTGACGTAGCTTACCCGGCGGTCAGGTGCATGCGAACCGTCCATGTGGGCCCGATCCCGCAAACTTTGGACGTTTCACCGGGGCAACAGTCCATCACCACATACACGGCTTCGCTGGCCATTCACCTTCACAGAGTGGAATGGCACTGATATTTTCTTCCTAAAACAGATGTCTCGCAGCCTGCTCAGTTTCTAGAAAAGGTTCTCGTCGCTAAAGACGTCTCGAAGTTTCTCGGCGTGCTCACTACAACCTGTTTTCTAGCTATGGATGGCTTTTTATCAAAGCATTTAACGTTGTTGCGGAAAGTAGAGAAGATTTTAAACAACTTAATAGAGAGAACCTTAGCTCTAGTCGATAAGTAATCTGCGAGTATGACTCGCAGATTACCTAATAATCCATAATCGTAATGATAGGTGGTACTTCAACACGGCTTTGGCTAAACTTCCTCTTACTGGCTTGAAATGGCTTTGAGGCTTTATACTTATTTAAATTTCTGTAATTACTTTAAAGCTCAACAAGAAGTTGTTTTAAAAATGCGATGATTGCGCGTGTTTGCAGAAACATATTGCCTGCATCCATATATTAAAGTACCAGTAACTTGACATTTAGAAAGTTAAGGCTTACCAAAAGACACCGCAAATACAATTATTAGACAAAGGAATCTGAATGATCCCAGTGCCAGTGATTTTTCCAGTAATTTTACTAGAAACCCAATTTTTACAGAAATTTAATTTATAAAATAGCTACGACCGCGCTGACCGTCGGGTGCTTGACCATCGCGATACCTAAACCTCCCAAATTCGAGATGTCGCCACCCGTTAAACATTTTAAAATGTGACTGTGTCCGAACTGTCCGACGTTGCAAACCAGCACTAATATCGAGGAAAACCGGTTCGATATAAAATAACTATGGCTCCCTAAACGCAACTTCTAACCTGGAAGTATTTACTCTACAATGACGTATCTTGCCTTTCTTTGGGACTTTTTCAAACCCTCCTATCCCATCTTCAAGTTACAGCTGTTGCACTGGTTCCAGTGGCAGAGTCATGAGATCGCCTATATTTAAGTTGACAATAACCAATTAACGATAGATGTTTTAGACGATTGTGTGTAAACTCAGTCGGCTTTCGTATTTGCCTGAATGGTTTTACTGATAAAAGCTGACAAATTTGTTCACGGACCACATTCTAAGTTTTATTTGGCGTTAGAAAAATTTCGTCAGTGCTCTCAGCATAGCTACAAATTTGAAATTTATGAGCTGATTTCTTCTGACACTTTCGTTAGAAGTGTCATGCGCATTTTCAAAGTGGATTGTAAAGCACTGCTAGCCGCTGCAGATTTTTACCGGCAACTCCTGTGTTAGCTAGCATTTCGAACACTTATGAATGTCTGGCCAGACTTAACGTATCAACAAATTTTTCACGTAATTTTTAGTTACGATCTAAAAGAGAAAACGAAACGTTACAAGTGTACAAACAACAAATATTAGACAAACACTTGTTCAATTTATTGCTATCCGTCGAATAGCTGTCGCTTTGTTTTCCTTTTTTCGTTTTTTTAAGAGGGGAGGGGTGCTGGCTTTCAGCTCGTTCAGAAGTACGTGCCAAATCTGGCGAGTACACAGCTCTATAGTGAAGGCATTTTACTAACGTTGTCGGGCGCATCCACCTCTAGCCATTTGATTGCCGGTGCCAATTGCCTCATCAATGCCGAGCCGACCGTCGTGCATTCAGGAAAACTCGCACCGGCAATTCCTGAGCGTGCCCCTACAATTTAACATGCTCCCCGCTCGAGCGCTGAAACGTGAGGGCGCCGAAAAGTGCCCTAAGCAAGAGCAATAACAGTCGAATGTATAAAACTATCGTTTTATCCCTTCGGGCCAAAAAGAAACTCACCTTCGCCGCCCTTCTCATTGAGCATGACATCTAGGGCATCAACAGAACTTCGCACGCACGATTGAATAAGACAGTGGTTCCATAAATGACATTATAGAACACAACAGAAAACTTGTGAGCAGAGGCCTAATGAGCGCAATTTTCGTTTGAACTTCTGCTTCAAATACTGCGTTAAAGGCACGAGGATATCGTCGTGAATATTTCTAGGCAGTTTCTGTATCCCGCGCTCTGACAAAAATGCGCTTGCCGAAATTTTGACGTTCGTCAAGTCAGTTCCGCAAAATTTATTCTATTTTATACTAATTTATTCTGGCTTTCGATGCGCTCAGAATTTTGTGCAATAATAATAATATTGTTTAGTTATTTGGAATGTCTAAATACCACGTCAGAAAACATTATCACTGAAATTCTGTTGCATAGGGGGGGGGGGGGGGGGGGGCATACCGTGAAAATGCATCATCATGGTAAGTAGACTGTAGTGCAAATCACTCCTATTTGAACAAAAAACAGTTGCAAGTAAAATCTTTCTTTTTAACTTTGTGAGGTGTATTTTATCCAGTACAACATTCGCGCACATAAATCCACGCCTATTTCCATCTAGTTTTTTAAAGTTCTCTGAATGTAGTACTCGATGTATTCTAAATAAAATCACTCGTGAAGAACTTTAGCAGTATTCCTAACATCTAATGGAGCAATCATTGGGCACCGGAAATGACAGAGCTTGAGGTCAAAACGATAGCAGTAAAGAATAAGATATGAAAACCGTCCACATGGTAGTTTATAGGACCATAATAACGAGATATCACTGTTTATGATTTTTTTACAAAACATACCCGTAGCTCTGCAAAACCAACGCGATGGAAGCGCTGCGAAGGAAAATATGATAAGTGTTGCTTATAATTGTGGGGAAGGTTAAAAATAGGCAAGTTGTTGCCGCAGCATAGGCTTGGCTCCCTTGGAACGGGTAGTTGTAAATCGCTGGGAAAAGTATTAGAGCTGCTATGCATTTGTTACCAGCTGGTCATGACATTTCTGAACTTAGCAACATTCCTACGTATTGTTCTTCGCACTTTCCATAAACAAATGTTGCTGCAATACTGAGGACATGCACCAAGTGCATACAGCGTATCTAGTGCTCGTTTCAAGTGTATCAACTTCAGTACTGCTCACGAGTTTATAAAAACAACTCACGAGCAAGAGCCACTGAAGCAAAACTTTGGGCCAGCACATAAATTTTCTTTACTACTAATGAAAAACCAAACGTCATGTGTAATATGCACCATGTGTTGTCCAGATAGAAAAACATGCTTTTTGGGACGTGGTTGGTGTCTCAAACTTCTATGGCAGCGTGAATTTAGGCGTACCCAAAAGCAACAGTGGGTGATTTCACTGGCTTGCGATACTGACTAAATGTCATTTCAAGCTGCGCTGCTTACTGAATGGACTGTAGGCGTATATTTGTTTCATCAAGTGACCCCGAGCTACAGGCCATAAAATTTGATGACGGTACCTTTTGAACGAAGCGCGCAGTACGAGTTGTAGCGACGTTTAACAAATTTTGTGTCGAGAAGGTTGCGTTGATAGGCGCAAGTACGGGGTTAGAATTGTGTTTTCTTTGTAAAATATGCCCACTCTAAACCGTGAATTCAGTGTGTAAACTTATATTTGGTTTTAGATGGTTTTATTTCTTCGTTGTTCATTGCCACGCGTAAAGTAATCTCATTCTCGGCGCGCAATTATTTTCGGGGGTACGAGCCATGATTTGGGGCCACAAAAATGGCAATAATGACAGTGCTTTCTGCGGACGGCTGAGAAACCACAGAATATAGTAATCGGCAGCCTTTTACGCTTTTCTGTATGAGCCGACTCCGCTCGGTGCAGCTATTTTATAACTGGCAGTAAAGTGTAATGTGCCGCTACAACAGTGGAGATAGCCGACTGCATAGTGAGTCGGTGGCTCATTGTGTTTTATTTTGTCGACATGATGTAGGGGTGGTGGAAATTGGTTTTCTACACTACATTTTTGTCTGCTTGAATTACAGGCAAAATAGCAATGCTGAATTGGAAAATACCGCGACCAAATCAATATCTGCTGTAGAGGTGAATAAACATCTAATTCAAGGATTCTGTAACAATGCAATGTCCTTTCTATTTAGCTCCTTTTCGGTGATGAAGCGCTACTCCAGTGCAGTGTAGCAGTCTAATGCTGCTCACCTCTCGCTTAGGTATCTTTTTAGCTTGCCGGCATTTGTTAATGACCCATTTGTCTCTTTCTCAGCGGACAATGTTTCAGAATGTGGACGTTAGGACTGTTGATTACGCTCATCTATGAAAAGATAGGAGGAATAGCACGCTCACGCTATCTTCGGCCCGGCAAACTAAGTGACGCGCAAATGGTCGCAGGGCATTGTTAGTGGCATCTACAGTCGCTCTGTGCGGTGCACCGGATTTGGACTAAGCGGTGCTGACTGCCGTCTCCCATTAACGCCCGGCGAAGTGGCCCATTAGGTTTCAGCGTGTGGGTGCAGCGGTCATCAGGCGCCTGCAGTGAAGGGTGCCGGAAGTTGGCTTGCTACAAATACCCACGGAAGCCAAGTTATCATGCCACCACGCAAATGTTCAAACTGTCCCTTCATGCTCTGGTCGCGTGAGTTGCAATGACGTCGAAATTTGGTGAGCTATTTTAGGTTAGGTATATAGCAGATTGCACAATGGGGCCAAAGAACGTGGCTTTGGGTTACTGTAATTATTTATTTAATGATTTCGTGCTTTAAACCACCATTTGCTAGTTTTGCGCGTTGTCCGGCGAATTTTCTACTATGAATGATGACTCTTTTGTGAAGCGGTCATAACGGTCTTTGTGGCTCGACCAATATTCATGTGCTGCTAAGTTAATATTCTCTGCGCAAATGAAATGTGTCATGTATGAAGAGTGATCGAGGTAGCCGGTCGTAAACAAAAGTGCAAGACTGCACGTCGGCGAAGAGAAATGAAACGTAACTGAAGGAAATGTCACCACGACTTTGGGTCTATCAGTTCGTCTACTGAATTTCTTTTTCAGGCGTTTAGGGATTCAGGGATACAGTCTTAAAATCTTCCAATTTCCGCATTCCAGAAAATATTAAGGAAATCTACTTTTTCAAACAGTTTATACTTTTTCTACAGCTTTCTGCGCCATATATTGCTTTTCATATTTAGCTGGTAAAATAGGATCAACATTTACTTCGCACGAGCTACGAGCTCGTATAATAAATGCTTAAGGTTTTCGGCTTTTTTAGGCAGAGCCCACTAAACACTTCAGACTGTATGTGCCAGGTTTCACTTCAGACTCCTAAAAATCTGGCTTTTAGATTGAAACAAGACGTCTTTTTAATATACATATTGTAATAGGCTTCTTGTGCGCGCACTATGGTTCTTCAAAAAATGCACCGCGCCAATAATTTTAGAGGGAATAGCAGATAGCATAATATAGAAGCAACAACTAGCACTGGATTTGTGCAGGCAATAACTCTATTTGAAATACTTGCTTTGAGAGAATTAAAAAGTTACGGTTGACACAAGCCCTGGCGCTCTTTGGCCTTAGATGCCCTTGCGCCAATAAAATGCAATCATCATCATCATCAAAAAGTTACGGTTGAACCCATCGCATGATGACCATCGCTGGTAATGCTATTAGGTCTCAAGCAAAGTGGCAACACACTGTGTTTCTGAAAAAAAATTTCGTGCAAGATTAGTAATATCCAGATGTTCAGTTTCCCTAAAACTTGTCAGGATGCAAGAAAGAGAGGCGATATTTCTAAAATGTCTCCTAAACTTGGCACCTAAAGAAACATATAATGCAATATCTACCGTCTGGTTTTATGAAAGGAGCCTGTGTCCCATACGCTACTGAAATTATTTGCAAAAATATCGAGGATCAGTCTACAGAGCGGTATATGAACTTCAAAACCACAAATTAACACACCTTAACGCTCAAGCTACTATAACATTTTGTCAGAATGTCTTAAGACAGCGGCGGAACTGTGAATGTTTCTCAGCACTGTCAAAACGTTTAGTCTTTAGCCTATGTTTCATAACGCTTTTGCAGACGTATAACACCTAAGACTTCAAGGTCGTCAACAGTCCACTCAATTTATTCGGCTTGCAAATCTGACACTCAATTAAACACTTTGGGGCGTGTCTTGAGAATTTTCCAAAGCAGACATGACAGTGCTAAGTGTTGTTAGGCTGTGAGGCCTCTAAGATATTTTTGGTCGGTGTGCTTCCTTGCAGAGGCGTAGAACCTAGGATAGATTATGCCGTTAGTTGCAACAGTTCCTACCATGCACTGAGCAATGACCAGTGAGCTGTTGTGCAAGAAGGTGTCACAGTCTACCTTGCGTCACGCTTTCACCAATCCAATAATTCGGTCCACGGAAAATTTTGAGTCACGAGATTTCTTGAATCTTGGAAATCAGAAAATGGTTAGAGATGCAGGTACGGCATATGAATTCTGAAATGTTTAGTTATCTTTTTCAAGTTTACGGAATTGTTGCTCCATGTGGGCACTCAATACCTGAATTTAAAATACGAAAGCATCATATATACAGGGTATTTCACAGAACACTTTCAAAATTTATTTAAGGTTGCCTGTGGCAGATAGCCCAATTCTAGTTATTGAGCTGGTCTTCTCGAAGAGGCGGGCATTACTTGTACAAAAAATTGAAATGCATAATCGACAAATCAACAAAAATTCACTAATTAAGTTTTTAGCCAATTACCTGATGGTCCCTATTACAATTTACAAATTGTTGCCGTGGAGTTCGCAAGGATCCACTTGGAAATAATTCTCCGGATGACACTAGTTTCGAGATAATAATTCCCGAACTTTGCGGGGAAATGCATGGGCGTTCCAGTTAATTTCGTGCTTCAATGAATAAAGCGATGTTTCGTTAAGAAACTAACTGCAACGCCAATGCATTTCTACCTAATGTTCGGGAATTAATATCTCGAAAATGGTGTCATCCCGAAAATTCGTTCCAAGTGGATCCGCCTTGCGAACTCTACGGCTACAATTTGTAAATTGCAATATGGGCCATCAGGTAAATACCTAAAAACTTAATAAGTGAATTTCTCTTAATTATTTTATTAGGCATTTCAATTTCTTGTGCAAGTGATGTCCGCCTCTTCGAGTAGACCAGCTCATGAACTAGAATTGTGCTATCTACCGCAGGCAACCTTTACGAATTTTTGAAAATGTTTGCTAAAACACCCTGTATATCATTTCCACAATACGTGGAGAGACCTTATAACCACTATAAATATATGTGTGATGCAAAACACTGTAAAAAACAAAGAAAGAAGTGAGTCTACCCCATGACATACTGACAGCTATAGTAAACATTGAGTCATCTATCTTCGAACTAGTTTTAATGAAACACATTGCACAGAGTACTCAAACTAGCAGCGTAGGTCCAATCAGATGAGTTTCCTTCAGGGTATGAGAATGTTTTAAATATATTTATTCTCATAAGTCTTTCTACTTTTGATGCACATCTTGGCGTGCACAAATGTGCCCACAGTGCCTGAAGGGGAAATGCCTTTGCGACTTCCGCCAGAATATTTTACTCTAAATGTACCAAATGCAGATGGTTCGCAGTGCTTACAGTTGTTGTTGGTTACATTGTCTCCTGTTTGTATACATGCATGAGCACTCTTTCTGACAGAAACAACCATAAAACTAAAAGGCATGCTAACAGTTATTGTGAACAAGCTAGGAACACCTGCGGGAAAGGTCACGCCTGGAAAGAACTGAAAGATTATTAATTCAAATGTCATGGCAAACAAGAATTGATAATGTATTACTGCATTGAAATTTTGCACTACGACTGGATACACAACACTTAACATACACCACGTGACTTGAAAAAAGTTGAAGTGGCTTAGCTCGGCTATGCCAGGATATACGTAGCGTTAGCAAAGGTTCAGCTGATTATTCTTAGCTTTCCTGGTTGTCTCCTACGCTGAACCGCTAATTGCCAGGCAAAAACTTCGGGATCCGATGAGTCAAGCTTCTCCGTTCTTCTGCGCTGTTGAGCAGCATTTGCGCTCTCCTTATCCATGGCTATACCACACTGGCAAACGCCAGTCAGAAGCGCAGCGGCTCCAGCGCAGTGTCAGACGGCGACTGCACAGCGAGCGCGCGCCGGCGCCAGTGCGTCTACCACGGCTACGACGTCACTCCTCTGGAATGCGCAGACCGGCGGCGGTGAGTCGCGCGCGGCGGCGGCGGAGTGCGCGAGAGGTGCCGGCTCCGGTGGCTCCGGTGCGCAAGCCGTGTGACATCACTGATCCTTGCGCATGCGCAGCACGGCTCTTGATGTGCCGCGCGAAACGGGCTTGGCTAGGCCAGTGTAGCTAACGCTACAAAATTCTGTGGATGGTGAATAATAAAACTGAAGTGAATGCACCTGCTCACCGTCAGGCAGCTGTTCCTTAAGTAGTGATAAACTAATCCACAGTTGCCTCCCGAAACAGCTTAGAAATTAATCTTTAGCCTATGGAATATGGTCCAACTGCACCGAACCGAAAATCACCGCAGCAGATAGCCGTAAAATTAAAATTTTAACGTCGGGACGAATATGTTTGTATTCCTGTAAGATTTCGCTTATGTTACGACAGATTATGGGGCATGGTGTGTGATCGTGTACGTATTCGCAACAAAGTCAAGTGTTTATGTGTAGGAACAATCACTGCCATCAGGGTTACACATTATTCTTCAGAGAAGGCCATTTTGTGTGGCGACAGTATCTTTCCGTTCTCCTAAAATCGCACTATTAAGGCAATTTTTTATTAGTATTTCGGGCCATTATCCTTCCCACGCACAATATTCGCGATCACTTTTTCGGCATGCCTACGATAACAAATGAGACATGTGAAACGTTTTTTCCCGTGATGTTGTAATTCTGTATATATGTGGCGCAGCGCCATTCCGAAGGAAACAGCACAAATAGCAAATGAAGTGCAAATAGACGTCAAAGAGACAATAAAACACAACACACAAGGAGCCCGAGAAATTGAAAGCCTAAGAAATACACAACAGTGATAAAGATCCCCCGATCCCACATCCCACTTGCCGCTTCGTTTGATGTGTGAAAAAGAGAGACTCAACACGTTACCTGTGTTATGGAGGTACGACAGAACAAATTAAGCTCATCCATAACATTAATAAGGCTCTGTGCTTGTCACGCAGAGCAGCAAATGCATGACCGTTTATGAACACTTTATTACGAAGGTGCGGCAATTGAACATGTCGAGATTGAGTGATGCTTAGGCTTGTACGTGCCTCACTATTGCAACTCCACCCCATGAATCACAAGCCACTCGAACTCTTCAAATGACAGCTCTGCAGCGCGCCGAATAACAAAATGCTTCGTGAAAAATTCTGTCACTAGTGAAATCAGCGGAAGGGTTGATGATCCAAGCTGCACATGGCCGGCTTTTCGACGTTTTAAGGCATCAGGCAATAGTGGGTTCTTCGGTTCTTGCAAAATGCCCTTTATTTTCGTCACTGATGTGCTCGCCAGGCGAGCAGCAGAAATATCTCAAACACCACTTTATCTTCCCAGCCGCGAAAGACGCAAATTTTATTTGTACATGGCAATACAGAGCAACACGCCTACACATCGACCACGGTACGCTTGAGCGTGCAAGAAAGTATGGATCGAAGCGTGGCGTCACGATAGATCCTAAGCTTCCTGTGGCACCGTGAAAGAGAAGGTAATCAAAGTGTGAAGAGCTCCCCAATGAAGCTTCTGCACAAGGAAAGGCGTCGAATCCCCTGGCGTGTAAAGAATGAAGGGGAGATCGCGGTATGAGGGAAGTGAAGCAGTAATCGAAAGAGCGACACGTCGAGCTGGGGGAAACCCTTTCACGGGGATTCCGCCACAGGCTGCGCTGTCACTGACGGGGATGAGCCCATTAGTACAATACCTTACCTGCCGGCGCACGCGCGTGACAGCACCGCCCAAGGAAATGTGGCTCCTTGGTTCCTTGAAAGAACCACGGCGTATGAGGTTAGATGTCGCCACGAAACAATCAGAAAGCTCAAGCAAGAACGTTGAATCATCGGTGCGCGTGGAACGCAGCGCAGCCTTAGGCATGACTTTCCGGCGGTTTTTCGTGATGCGTGTGTGTTCGAGAGGGTCGCCGGCGTTAATGCCTGTAACGTGAAACTGAGTGAAGGGTGTTTTAGTTCAAACAGCGGTGCGAAATAAACTGCGCTCGTCCATCAAAGCTTTGAAACCTTGTTTCTGGCGTATTTGTGGCTATGACTTTGATGGCCCAAGCAGTGCAATAAATTTTGCCGAGTACGAGCAGGGGAATCCTTGATCAAAATGGCGTGGAAGTTGCATCCAGATTTATTACTTTTACACCCGATTGCTGAGGGCAGCTACTAGCCACTAAAGCCCACGCGCTAACTGCGAACCTCGGGAACCCATCGCACTATTCATAGAAACTGATGCGAGCGCTCATGTTTAGTGCCCCAAGGTGACAGGCGTCAGAAAGCGTGTCTGTTTATTGATTCCGCGAACAAAACTCGTGTAGTTTGCTGTTATTCCTGACGGAAAAACGCGTGTATGGGTGAGTAGTCTGTACTTTTTTTCTTTGTAGGAAAATTGCGCCTTTCTTGAACCACTTAATGAATGAGACACTTGTAATAATCTTCCCCTTGGTCGAAGTTTCTCTCCAATCTAAAAAGCTATCTTCAGCGGAAAGGTCCGATTGACCACGCATATATTTTGTCCGGGAGCAAGAAAATCCTGCATCTCTATCAAGATCGCAACTGAATAATACGTATTTTAAGGAATGTGGCGAAAACTAGGCCTATCAGCTTCCGCAATAAATTTCTATAGGCCCATAGACCAACTTCCAAAAGAAAAAGAGCGCTATAAGATACGCTATTTTTAAAGTTCTACGAAGAAATCACAAAAAAAGCAAGTCGCTTCGACAGCAGCCTACAAGTCCTGGAACGAGAACCCTACGTTGCGCGAGAATGTAAATTCTGGCTTAGCATTGGTTTACCTTGTCAGGCTTAATTTGGCTCATGCGCTTGACCGTTTTTGAGAAAGTATGAACACCCTAATCTAACCGTACATTTGTGCATTACCGTAAACTTTACCAAATATTACCATGTCACTAAAAAACAAAAATTGCCTTTGTATCCTAATACTTAGGGATGAATACATAAGTGCTTGTGCTATTTTGTCGTGATAAAACCAAAATTTTCGTCGGTTGCGCCCATGAGCTTCACTCAGTAGCGAAGCTAAGTGACATATATTTTGAAACGTAATATGGGCCGAGACGTTCCGCATAATTATTTGATCGATGCATGAGGTTTGACGTCTCCAAGTTACATATTCACCAGCGGAGTGGTTCTAACCTGTACCTAAATGTATTTGCATAAAAGTTTTAGTGTGAATCTACCATAGATCTAAGCAGCCGCTTGTAAGAACCTACACAGTTAGTGTACAGCACATATCGAACTATCAACTCCACAGCATTAATAAAAGCAACGCCTCCTCTAGCTAGATGCCAGGCAGACGGCTCGCTCTGCCATTGTTGACGTTCCGCTGCGGAGTTGCGCGCTTTCACCGAGGGGTGGCGCCACGCTCTGTCACTGTCTCGCGCGGCGCTTCTGTGGATCGGGAAGGGCCGTTCCAATGGGCGGGACACAGCTACAGTGTACTAGAATAGTACACTGTAACACAGCAGCAGCTTCTCGTTCAACATTTCGGGCATTATAATTTAAACATCTGCTCTGGCTGCTAGCAGATTATTTCATGTAGATGTTAAGTATCTTTCGCATCAGTGCCAAGTAAATCATAAGCAGCTTGCAGTACCAGAGCGGCACCAAGCGGGAAGAAGAGCGAGAGGTCTGTTTCGATAAACACGCAAAAATGAAGTATGCCGCGTAGTAGAGACGCAGGTATAAACTGTGTTTATTTCACGCTTACCGTGGGCAACTAAAATCATCACGCATTGTCTACTTCCTCATGAAGAACAACAACACAGCTATAGCTTCAACACTTTGCGGGACAATGGTTTCCGCTCAAGAACCTTAGTCGCCCGGTTTCTGTCCGTCACTCCAACGGCATAGTTCGTGAAAATGAGCTTCCTAAGCTTCTTTGGTTTGGCGAACCATCTTTCTTTGCTTTTCGTCCGCACGTTTCGCAATGGAGCACAGAAGTTCCATGAGAGCCCGGACGCTGCTTTCAACGCAGACTTATAATGGCTTAGCAATGGAACTTCTGTTGTAGAGCACGGTATTACCAGCTCCTCGCTCGGGTAGTAAAGTCCTCCTAGGTCCTGGCGAGCGATGAGACCGTGTACGGGATTGTTGCTTTTAAGCGCCTGCAGGAGCGAAATGGAATTTTCGCATGGGATTCGCTCTGCTTGCCGCGCAAACGATGAACCCTCCTATTAAAGTTACACTGGTCATGTCCGGGTTTGAAATGAGCGGCATTGTGCTGACGCATTGCTCATACAGTTCTCCTCTGCTGCTTTGAGAAGGTTCTCCATCGCATCATTGAACAGGTGGCAGTGCTAGTTAGCTGGAATTAAGGTTCTCTTTTTTTTTTTGGCTCAGAAAGAGGAGTAACTTTGCACGTTGCCACTCGAAGCAGCAACAATCCCAGTCTTGAGCATCTTCTCCAGCCCGTATGCAGCAATTTACATCCAGTGCATCATTGCCCCCGGCAATTCTGCGCAGGAATCCCACCAAGGATTCAATTGGGTCACTTGACATCTTCTTCGTCCACACAAACTCGAACTTTCGGACAAGAAGCAGATGCCGAATGCACTTGACATTCGACTACGTTGTTATCACGAGTGCATGGTAAGTTTTATTTGTGAGAAAGTTCTCAGGTTTGCCCTTCTTTCTCGTGAAACGAGACACCTGGCTCTTTTTTACACTGACTATGCGTGCACAATGGCACGCAAAAATACCGCATAATTGCAGTATTTAGCGTTAGAGAAGCCTAAATGAGCTTGGAACAAGCAAGCACACCGCAGCACCACGAGTGCCGCTTGCGGAGGCGTTAAGCCTACCGCCAGAGGAGGGAACGTAGTGTCAGACCTAAGCACCGGTCACCCGGAAAGGGCGGTAGGAGAGGGTTTGGCAGTGCTCCCACCGCCCGTTTGACTGGCATATAGTTAGAGGAGGCGTTGGTAAAAGATGTGCTACCACTGTTAACATTTTTTTGTTGTGTGCGGGACCACTCTTTTTTCCCCTCAAACTGGTAGAGTGTATAAACGCAAAAGCAGACTAGCATGCTTTCATGTTATATACTTTTCTTGGTGTACCAGAAGAACGCGATGATAAAAAGAGCCTGATTGTGCACTGGGCGATAATATTTTTATGCTAAACGCCATCCGTCACCAATCTGAACTATCATATCTATATTTCCCAATTTGTGGCCGCTTATGTGGAATGCGTGCGCTACATTATATTTTCCTTTCGTACAACGTAAACGTTCCAATCTACAGCACGATCTAGTGTGTCGAAGCCGACGGAGATATAACCGTATTCTATGTTATTGAAGCTTTTCAGCTAACGGTATACCGCAGCAGCACCAGTATGCATTCTTGAGAGACACTAAGCCCAGGACTCTCACTCCAAGTATAACACAACCGAAGTCTTTGATACAAAATAACTATACAACTGGCAACAAATTTCAATTCGCTGTTAACAATACATCAAGCTGCCTATTTTTTGCTTGATCGCGTAAACTCGTGCACAAACGTACGACGACAACGCATCATCTACTTCGATCACAGTGTCAACAGGCGGGCCTCATCACAATTTCTCTCAGGAGAGCGTAACAGCCTGCTCCGTCGTTGTATTCTCTCCTTGTTGCGTAGATAGCTTGCGAGGGAAACACACAGCCGAACTTTCTTTTACGTCCTCGGCACCTCGTTAAGGCGCATCCACGTTCCATTCATCTTGTCCACCGGAACCGCCTTAGGGCTCGCCACAGAATGACCCACTACAGCCATCATCGCGTCGTGGCAAAAGCACGCCCAGCTCCTTTCTAAGAGCCTTTCTCAGGTGCACGTCGGCAGAGGTGAACAGAAAAAAAAAGTTGGGCTATTACAAGGCCCCAGTCGCTGCGAGCGCCGCCTAACGAACCGCGCCTCCACAGGGCAAACCATCATTGGCGTTTCCGTGGAACTAAAGCACTCCTCACTTCAGCACGCCTCCCAGCGCGTTGATAACTTCGGGAGAACAAATCGTGGTCGCTGACATTGTTGTTTCGTTGGCGTCTTTAGTTGTTACTACGCCCTATTGCTTCGGGGTGGTTGCGTGCTTTATACCTCGACCGCTGCCGGTTCTGGTCTAGCAGCCATGAGAGCTTGCTCTCACCGGATTTGCTCAGTGGTTCTTTGAGGAGTCTGCTTTCCTCTGGTGGCCTGTCCTTCAGTGAACGTCGAAGTGCTTACCGTAAGTACACTGCTCTGATGTTGAACACCAGGTTGTGGGTACGATTCCTGACCACGGCAGCCACATTTTATTGGGGACGGAATGAAACATCGCATGTGTACTGATATTTTTGAACAAGTCAAACAAGTGGAGGTCGCCATTATAGACCGGAGCCCTCAACAACGGCAGCTCTCATAGACGCAGTCTTGCTTTCTGACGGTAAACCCTATGATTCAGCCAACTACTTCGGCCTATTACCCTTTGAACTTGAGCGCACTTTGGGTACGGTTTCGCTCTCCATTTGTA